>NC_056457.1:35848506-35913506 GCF_018296145.1 Oncorhynchus tshawytscha | reverse complement strand
GCTATCCAGGACCCCTCAGAGACACAGTACCAACGGCAGCTATCCTGAACCCTTCAGAGAGACAGCACCAACGGCAGCTTTCCAGGACCCCTCAGAGAGACAGTACCAACGACAGCTTTCCAGGACCCCTCAGAGAGACAGTACCAACGACAGCTTTCCAGGACCCCTCAGAGAGACAGTACCAACGACAGCTTTCCAGGACCCCTCAGAGAGACAGTACCAACGACAGCTTTCCAGGACCCCTCAGTGAGACAGTACCAACGACAGCTTTCCAGGACCCCTCAGAGAGACAGTACCAACGACAGCTTTCCAGGACCCCCAGAGAGACAGTACCAACGACAGCTTTCCAGGACCCCTCAGAGAGACAGTACCAACAGCAGCTATCCAGGACCCTTCAGAGAGACAGTACCAACGACAGCTTTCCAGGACCCCTCAGAGAGACAGTACCAACGACAGCTTTCCAGGACCCCCAGAGAGACAGTACCAACGACAGCTTTCCAGGACCCCTCAGAGAGACAGTACCAACAGCAGCTATCCAGAACCCCTCAGAGAGACAGTACCAACAGCAGCTTTCCAGGACCCCTCAGAGAGACAGTACCAACGGCAGCTATCCAGGACCCCTCAGAGAGACAGTACCAACGGCAGCTATCCAGAACCCCTCAGAGAGACAGTACCAACGGCAGCTATCCAGGACCCCTCAGAGAGACAGTACCAACGGCAGCTATCCAGGACCCCTCAGAGAGACAGTACCAACGGCAGCTTTCCAGAACCCCTCAGAGAGACAGTACCAACGACAGCTTTCCAGGACCCCTCAGAGAGACAGTACCAACGACAGCTATCCAGGACCCCTCAGAGAGACAATACCAACGACAGCTTTCCAGGACCCCTCAGAGAGACAGTACCAACGACAGCTTTCCAGGACCCCTCAGAGAGACAGTACCAACGGCAGCTATCCAGAACCCCTCAGAGAGACAGTACCAACGACAGCTTTCCAGGACCCCTCAGAGAGACAGTACCAACAGCAGCTTTCCAGAACCCCTCAGAGAGACAGTACCAACGACAGCTTTCCAGGACCCCTCAGAGAGACAGTACCAACAGCAGCTTTCCAGGACCCCTCAGTGAGACAGTACCAACAGCAGCTATCCAGGACCCTTCAGAGAGACAGTACCAACGACAGCTTTCCAGGACCCCTCAGAGACACAGTACCAATGACAGCTTTCCAGGACCCCTCAGAGAGACAGTACCAACGGCAGCTTTCCAGGACCCCTCAGAGACACAGTACCAATGACAGCTTTCCAGGACCCCTCAGAGACACAGTACCAATGACAGCTTTCCAGGACCCCTCAGAGACACAGTACCAATGACAGCTTTCCAGGACCCCTCAGAGACACAGTACCAATGACAGCTATCCAGGACCCCTCAGAGAGACAGTACCAACAGCAGCTATCCAGGACCCCTCAGAGAGACAGTACCAATGACAGCTATCCAGGACCCCTCAGAGAGACAGTACCAACAGCAGCTATCCAGGACCCCTCAGAGAGACAGTACCAACGGCAGCTATCCAGGACCCCTCAGAGAGACAGTACCAACGGCAGCTATCCAGAACCCCTCAGAGAGACAGTACCAACGGCAGCTATCCAGAACCCCTCAGAGAGACAGTACCAACGGCAGCTATCCAGAACCCCTCAGAGAGACAGTACCAACGGCAGCTATCCAGAACCCTCAGAGAGACAGTACCAACGACAGCTTTCCAGAACCCCTCAGAGAGACAGAAAGTATAAGAAATTATTTGGTGTTTACTTTCTTCGATGTGTGTGTGTGTGTGTGTGTGTGTGTGTGTGTGTGTGTGTGTGTGTGTGTGTGTGTGTGTGTGTGTGTGTGTGTGTGTGTGTGTTGGGCCCATATTAACAGGAACAGGAAGGGGGACGTCAGTCCTGCCTTAACCTCACAGCTGTTCTTCTCTCTCTCTCTCTCTCTCTGTCTCTCTGTCTCTCTCTCTCTCTCTCTTTCTCTGTCTTTCTCTCGCTCTCTCTCTTTCTCTGTCTTTCTCTCTCTCTCTCTTTCTCTGTCTTTCTCTCGCTCTCTCTCTCGCTCTCTCTGTCTCTCGCTCTCTCTCTCTCACACACACACAGCTGCTCTTCTCTTCCTGGCTCGAGTGCTGACCTTGGCTAGGCAACACACTGCATGGTTTAAACATCAACTCACTCACCCATCCCTTGACAACACACACACACTCACACATACACACACACACTTTCTTGCACTCACACGCACTTTCTTGCACTTGCACACACACACACACACGCGCGCGCACGCTTTCTCCCATTCAAGCACACACACACAAGAGTACATACACACACACACACACACAACCCACACAGTGTCATACACACACACACTCAGTACACTAGCCATCATAATCTCTGTGTGCCAACAGTATCCAAAAGAGGAGAGAAAACAGACCCACTGTGTTAACAAACTACACTAATCCGCCTGCCTACACCACAATGAGCTCTGTTCAAACTATTCATCTGTATTTGTGTGTGTGTGTGTGTGTGTGTGTGTGTGTGTGTGTGTGTGTGTGTGTGTGTGTGTGTGTGTGTGTGTGTGTGTGTGTGTGTGTGTGTGTGTGTGTGTGTGTCCGTCCTACCTGGAAACCTTGTATTGAAGACCAGGTACTCTAGTTGCTGTACAGAGTTCTTAAACTGAAAAGAAGAATCTATTTTGGTGGATTTTAATTTCAGATCACTTCCTGAATTGACTAGATAGGAAGAATGTTATCTGATGGCTGTATGGTCCTCTGTATGAAGCTGTGACGGTGATGGTCAGCCAATGGAGACCCTCTAACTTCGAAACGGACTCAACCACACGAATGCCTGGCCGTCCCCGTCTTTAGTCAGCTGTTCGTCCCCCAAAATTTGAATGAAATAGAAATATATAGAGTTTTACCTGTAATTTTATTTTCAGAATTGTCGGTTACATACAGTGCCTTGCGAAAGTATTCGGCCCCCTTGAACTTTGTGACCTTTTGCCACATTTCAGGCTTCAAACATAAAGATATAAAACTGTATTTTTTGTGAAGGATCAACAACAAGTGGGACACAATCATGAAGTGGAACGACATTTATTGGATATTTCAAACTTTTTAACAAATCAAAAACTGAAAAATTGGGTGTGCAAAATTATTGTCCATTGGCTGTAAAACAGCAGTGATGTCGGCTAATTTGAATAACCGTTCAAACGTCCCGTATTGTTTTATGCCTAAATAACTGCTTAAAGCCTAAACCATTTGGATCACTTTGTTTGGGTCTGTCAATCTACACACAATACCCCATAAAGACAAAGCAAAAATAAAATAAAATATATACAAATATATTTATATAAAGGGGCTGAATAATTTTGCGTGTGGTGATGGTTGTGGTAGTGGGCGTGGTAGTGGGCGTGGTAGTGGGCGTGGTAGTGGGTGTGGTAGTGGGCGTGGTAGTGGGTGTGTTAATGTAGCAGCTTTTGCCTCGGCTACTGCAGTTATTTTCCAACATAATAAAATCAATACTGCTAAATAATTGTTTTGGGAATTTTTCTCAGAGTATAATTATTTTGAATGGGTAATTATTGTGTGGCTGTTATGCCAGCACAACATTACCAGGGGAACTGACATGGTGTTAACCTGGCACAGCATTACCAGGGGAACTGACATGGTGTTAACCTGGCACAGCATTACCAGGGGAACTGACATGGTGTTAACCTGGCACAGCATTACCAGAGGAACTGACATGGTGTTAACCTGGCACAGCATTACCAGGGGAACTGACATGGTGTTAACCTGGCACAACATTACCAGAGGAACTGACATGGTGTTAACCTGGCACAACATTACCAGAGGAACTGACATGGTGTTAACCTGGCACAGCATTACCAGAGGAACTGACATGGTGTTAACCTGGCACAACATTACCAGGGAACTGACATGGTGTTAACCTGGCACAGCATTACCAGGGGAACTGACATGGTGTTAACCTGGCACAACATTACCAGAGGAACTGACATGGTGTTAACCTGGCACAACATTACCAGGGGAACTGACATGGTGTTAACCTGGCACAGCATTACCAGGGGAACTGACATGGTGTTAACCTGGCACAACATTACCAGAGGAACTGACATGGTGTTAACCTGGCACAACATTACCAGGGGAACTGACATGGTGTTAACCTGGCACAACATTACCAGAGGAACTGACATGGTGTTAACCTGGCCCAACATTACCAGGGGAACTGACATGGTGTTAACCTGGCACAACATTACCAGAGGAACTGACATGGTGTTAACCTGGCACAACATTACCAGGGAACTGACATGGTGTTAACCTGGCACAGCATTACCAGGGGAACTGACATGGTGTTAACCTGGCACAACATTACCAGAGGAACTGACATGGTGTTAACCTGGCACAACATTACCAGGGGAACTGACATGGTGTTAACCTGGCACAACATTACCAGAGGAACTGACATGGTGTTAACCTGGCCCAACATTACCAGGGGAACTGACATGGTGTTAACCTGGCACAACATTACCAGGGGAACTGACATGGTGTTAACCTGGCACAGCATTACCAGGGGAACTGACATGGTGTTAACCTGGCACAGCATCCTGCATCCCTAATGACACCCTATTTTCTATGGGCCCTGGTTAAAAGCAGTGCACTATTTAGGGAGTAAGTAGCCTGGAATATTTTAGCCTCTTTGTCGTTCACTGAAATATTTTAGCCTCTTTGTCGTTTGCTACATACTTCATTCAGTCTGAGAGACTGCCATCGGTGAAGTCGTTTGTGATGACGAGGGCATGAGGAGCGTTGAACAGAACAAAATCATCAACCAGGAAATAGGATGCAATTTGTTTCTTATCTTAAATAACTGGGACGTTCTCAGTGTCCAGCCAACACAGACACCTTAAATAACTGGGACGTTCTCAGTGTCCAGCCAACACAGACACCTTAAATAACTGGGACGTTCTCAGTGTCCAGCCAACACAGACACCTTAAATAACTGGGACGTTCTCAGTGTCCAGCCAACACAGACACCTTAAATAACTGGGACGTTCTCAGTGTCCAGCCAACACAGACACCTTAAATAACTGGGACGTTCTCAGTGTCCAGCCAACACAGACACCTTAAATAACTGGGACGTTCTCAGTGTCCAGCCAACACAGACACCTAACAGTGAATTTGAACACAATTAAAACATTATGTGTTTAAAAGTTCTGATAATCTGGCTAATGAAAATTCTGCTTAGTGAATCAATTCAAAGTGTACTTGTCATATGTACAGGATTCAGTGTGTGGTACAAAGACATGCTAGTCATCAGAGAGTTAGTAAGTACATCGCACCTCTACAGTAGAACTTCATGTCAAGGGTTGAAGCCAGAGCGGAACTGGGAAATCAGGACAATAGAAATCCAATCACTATGCCATCATTGACTTGAACGTGGGAGGCCCCCCTTATATAGATGTTATTTCTATGGTTAGAACAAGTGTCTCCCTCTGTCAATGTTTTAAATAGCTTCTATAATGGGGAGGGGACCAAAATAGTTTCTAGGATCATTGGAACCACAAAACAACTCAAAGGTCTTTTCAATCCAAAGTGAAAGTGGGTTTTTCCGGATAACTGTCTTTCCTGGGGTTCAAATAATTATTTCCTGGGGTTCTAAGAATTCTTTCCTGGGCTTCTAAGAATTCTTTCCTGGGGTTCTAAGAATTCTTTCCAGGGGTTCTAAGAATTCTTTCCAGGGGTTCTAAGAATTCTTTCCAGGGGTTCCAAGAATTCTTTCCTGGGGTTCTAAGAATTCTTTCCTGGGGTTCTAAGAATTCTTTCCTGGGGTTCTAAGAATTCTTTCATGGGGTTCTAAGAATTCTTTCCTGGGGTTCTAAGAATTCTTTCCAGGGGTTATAAGAATTCATTCCTGGGGTTCTAAGAATTCTTTCATGGGGTTCTAAGAATTCTTTCCTGGGGTTCTAAGAATTCTTTCCAGGGGTTATAAGAATTCATTCCAGGGGTTCTAAGAATTCTTTCCAGGGGTTCTAAGAATTACATTCATTACATTCTACACAGATCCAAAACTATGTGAAGCCCAGTTTCTTTTTGTATTGGTCAGTGACTGTAAACATTGTTCCATTGAGCTCATTAACCAATCTAGAAGTGCTTTCTTTGCTTCTCAAGGATGTTATATTTGACCAAGAAAACCTGCTTTCCGTTCGGGTTAAATTGGGCGCGGAGTAATTCCCCATTTTGTCTCTCGTAAGCCCTCTTGAGAAGTCTTTTTTTGTTGTTGTGTAGATCTATGTCTGATACCACCTTGCTAAAAAGGGATAGTTGGTGATTTTGGACATTAAGCGCTGTATCTACATCCCATAGTCAGGTGAACTTCTGAAAAACATTTGCATGTATCTGCCTCCAAGGAAGATTAGGGAAGTTTTGACGAGTTGGCAACTTCCTTCAAAATGAACGCAGAGACATAGAAATAGTATCCATGAGTTGACCTATCCCTTTAAGAGTCTGTGTAAAGTTGTGGGAGAGAGTCTGTGTGTGTGTGTGTGTGTGTGTGTGTGTGTGTGTGTGTGTGTGTGTGTGTGTGTGTGTGTGTGTGTGTGTGTGTGTGTGTGTGTGTGTGTGTGTGTGTGTGCAGGAGAGAGAGAGAGAGAGAGAGAGAGAGAGAGAGAGAGAGAGAGAGAGAGAGAGAACCAATGTTGATTAACTCTCATATCTATTTGGTAAAATACCACAGTGTGCCATCACAGTAGCAATATTTGTGACCTGTTGCCACAAGAGAAATAGCAACCAGTGAAGAACAAACACCATTGTAAATACAACCCATATTTATGTTTATTTATTTTGTACTTGAACTATTTTCACAGAATACTCCATATAGACATAATATGACATTTGAAATGTCTTTATTCCTAATTTTTCCTGTTTATTTCAGTTTTGTTTATTATCTACTTTATTATCTATTATCTACTTATTATCTACAACGTTAACATATATTTCCCATGAAGCCCTTAAATTGAAAGTAAATTGAAATTGAGACAGGGGGAGAGGGAGAGAAAGAGGGACAGAGAGAGAGATGGAGAGGGACAGAGAGAGAGATGGAGAGGGACAGAGAGAGAGAGGGAGAGAGGGAGAGGGACAGAGAGAGAGGGACAGAGAGAAAGAGGGAGAGAGGGGGTGATGGGGAGGAAGGGAGAGAAAGAGGGATGGAGAGAGAGATGGAGAGGGACAGAGAGAGAGAGGGAGAGAGGGAGAGGGACAGAGAGAGAGGGACAGATAGAAAGAGGGACAGAGAGAGGGAGAGAGGGAGAGGGACAGAGAGAGAGGGACAGATAGAAAGAGGGACAGAGAGAGAGAGGGAGAGAGGGAGAGGGACAGAGAGAGAGGGACAGATAGAGAGAGGGACAGAGAGAGAGGGAGAGAGAGGGACAGAGAGAGAGGGACAGATAGAGAGAGAGGGACAGAGAGAGAGAGAGAGGGACAGAGAGAAAGATGGAGAGAGAGAGGGACAGAGAGGGATAGAGAGAAAGATGGAGAGAGAGAGGGACAGAGAGAGAGAGGGACAGAGAGAAAGAGGGACAGAGAGAGGGACAGAGAGAAAGAGGGAGAGAGAGAGGGACAGAGGGAGAGAGGGAGAGAGAGAAAGAGGGAGAGAGAGAGGGACAGAGAGAGAGAGAGAGAGAGGGACAGAGAGGGACAGAGAGAGGGACAGAGAGAAAGAGGGAGAGAGAGAGGGACAGAGAGAAAGAGGGAGAGAGAGAAAGAGGGAGAGAGAGAGGGACAGAGGGAGAGAGGGACAGAGAGAAAGAGGGAGAGAGAGAGGGACAGAGAGAGAGAGGGACAGAGAGAAAGAGGGAGAGAGAGAGGGACAGAGGGAGAGAGGGACAGAGAGAAAGAGGGAGAGAGAGAGGGACAGAGAGAGAGAGAGAGAGGGACAGAGAGGGACAGAGAGGGACAGAGAGAAATAGTAATGTGCAGGTTTCCATGTGTCTGTCTCTCTATGGCAGGTTTCTATGTGTCTGCATCTTGTCTGTCTCTCTATGGCAGGTTTCCATGTGTCTGCATCTTGTCTGTCTCTCTATGGCAGGTTTCCATGTGTCTGCATCTTGTCTGTCTCTCTATGGCAGGTTTCCATGTGTCTGCATCTTGTCTGTCTCTCTATGGCAGGTTTCTATGTGTCTGCATCTTGTCTGTCTCTCTATGGCAGGTTTCTATGTGTCTGCATCTTGTCTGTCTCTCTATGGCAGGTTTCCATGTGTCTGCATCTTGTCTGTCTCTCTATGGCAGGTTTCTATGTGTCTGCATCTTGTCTGGCTCTCTATGGCAGGTTTCTATGTGTCTGTCAGGCCTGAGTATCTCTCTGTTCCTCCACATACATCATAACTCTCACACACAGACACATGAGAGAGGCCTGGCATTTCTGTTTTTGAATTTGGCACTCTGAATTTCATCCATTTCACTGGATGTTGGCCAGGTGGGACGGAAAACAACCCCTAGAGAGGTTAACAGTAGACTGATCCTCATGACTAAAACCTGTGGTACCTAGATTAACAGTAGACTGATCCTCATGACTAAAACCTGTGGTACCTAGATTAACAGTAGACTGATCCTCATGACTAAAACCTGTGGTACCTAGACTAGCTACAAACTGATCCTCATGTACTGACCTGTGGTACCTAGACTAGCTACAAACTGATCCTCATGTACTGACCTGTGGTACCTAGACTAGCTACAAACTGATCCTCATGTACTGACCTGTGGTACCTAGACTAGCTACAAACTGATCCTCATGCTGTTATTATCTTGGCAGTTCTTTTTTTATCCATCACTGTCAGTTTCCTCATCAGCTTTGTAAAACTGGTGTTTGTAGAGCTGATCAAATCCAATACCAGTTCCCCAGAAAACCCAGTCGGATGGTTCCTGGTATCAGGAGGGAATAAGCAGGACATAATCCTCCAACCAGGATTTCTGGGTACTTTGAGAAAGTTATCAGATTTTTTGCAACACTACATACTGTATGTAGTATCTTAAATTGAACCCCGGTTACGTTTCTGCAGGAAAGGTTCAACCTGAAGTGTATTTCTTGTTTAATTAAAACAGCTTCTGAAGTTTAATTTCCACTTTGAAATTTCAGACTTGATTTTCCTGTACAAACAATTTTAAACCTTTACAAAAATGTCCATTAATTATAATCCACATAATAATTCACATTTCCTGTTGCTGCAGGATTATTTTCCTGCTGTAGCAAACTGGATCAAATTAAGATCCTACACCTGTATGTCATTGGCTGTGTGTAACGGGATTCTTCTGTTGAAGGAGAGGTGGACCAAAACGCAGCGTGGTTATTGGTCAGGGTGTGACACTGTATTGGAAACCACTAACTACTCTAATATACAGGTTAAAGGAGAATTGGGTTTTCTTTATTTTTTTACTATTTTCTACATTGTAGAATAATAGAGAACACATCAAAACTATGAAATAACACATATGGAATCATTTAGTAACCAAAAAAGTGTTAAACAAATCTAAATATATTTTATATTTGTGATTCTTCAAAGAAGCCACACTTTGCCTTGATGACAGCTTTGCACACTTAACTAATTGACTATGATTTCAATATTGAAATTGAAATAGGTAGTTATTTCGTCTTCTGTTATCAAAGCAGGCTATTGATTAAGCAAGATAGGTTAGCTACAGCTAGCAGCTAGCTAGGAAGCTAGCTAACGTTTAACCACATAGGGCTGTTGTAGTGACAGTATTACCACCACACCGGAAGTCATGACCACAGTAAAAGTCCACTTGTTTAGAATTTAGAATACTAATATAAAGGGTCAGAATACTAATATAAATAAATACGTGTTTTTATGTAAGTAAAGCATTTCTAAAAGCCTGTTTACGCTTTGTTATTATGGGCTATTGTGATGTCATTATGGGCTATTGTGATGTCATTATGGGCTACTGTGATGTCATAAGGGGCTATTGTGATGTCATTATGGACTCTTGTGTATAGATTGCTGAGGATATCTGTCATTTAAAAAAAAAAAAACATTTCCATTTCACCCAACTCAAGCTATGGCGTAGGTATTTCCAAATGACTTTGCTTATGTAGGAGGGGTGCTTCACTTGAGTGGATTGAGTCACTGATGTGATCTTCCTGTCTGAGTTGGCGCTCCCCCTTGGGTTGTGCCGTGGCGGAGATCTTTGTGGGCTATACTCGGCCTTGTCTCAGGATGGTAACTTGGTGGTTGAAGATATCCCTCTAGTGGTGTGGGGGGCTGTGCTTTGGCAAAGTGGGAGGGGTTATATCCTTCCTGTTTGGCCCTGTCCGGGGGTATCGTTGGACGGGGCCACTGTGTCTCCTGACCCCTCCTGTCTCAGCCTCCAGTATTTATGCTGCAGTAGTTTATGTGTCGGGGGGCTAGGGTCAGTCTGTTATATCTGGAGTACTTCTCCTGTCCTATCCGGTGTCCTGTGTGAATTTAAGTATGCTCTCTCTAATTCTCTCTTTCTCTCTTTCTCTCTCTCGGAGGACCTGAGCCCTAGGACCATGCCTCAGGACTACCTGGCATGATGACTCCTTGCTGTCCCCAATCCACCTGGCCGTGCTGCTGTTCCAGTTTCAACTGTTCTGCCTGTGATTATTATTATTTGACCATGCTGGTCATTTATGAACATTTGAACATCTTGGCCATGTTCTGTTATAATCTCCACCCGGCACAGCCAGAAGAGGACTGGCCACCCCACATAGCCTGGTTCCTCTCTAGGTTTCTTCCTAGGTTTTGGCCTTTCTAGGGAGTTTTTCCTAGCCACCGTGCTTCTACACCTGCATTGCTTGCTGTTTGGGGTTTTAGGCTGGGTTTCTGTACAGCACTTTGGGATATCAGCTGATGTACTAAGGTCTATATAAATACATTTGATTTGATTTGATGTATCAAGTTGAAGGTGGGGTTCCGTAGTCGCTTGGTGCTTCTTGTCGAAACAGATGGCTCTGAAGCGCATTTGTTTGAAGTCATGCACCCAAGAAGAGTCAGCCAATCACACGACGCAACACTGGACTGGCCAAGGGCATCTGTTAGCTTGTCCATCACTCTAGTAAAAGTGACCAATCGAAGGTTTCTAGACACGGACACGCCTCTAAGCCCTGTCTGCTAGAGAGACCCATCCTCTGATTGGTCTGTCTGCTATAGGGACCACATTCTCGACTAGCCTCTAAGCTCCCCTCTGATTGGTCTGTCTGCTACAGGGACCACATTCTCGACTAGCCTCTAAGCTCCCCTCTGATTGGTCTGTCTGCTAGAGGGACCACACTCTCGACTACTCTCTAAGCTCCCCTCTGATTGGTCTGTCTGCTAGAGGGACCCATCCTCTGATTGGTCTGTCTGCTACAGGGACCACATTCTCGACTAGTCTCTAAGCTCCCCTCTGATTGGTCTGTCTGCTACAGGGACCACATTCTCGACTCGTCTCTAAGCTCCCCTCTGATTGGTCTGTCTGCTACAGTGATCACATTCCCGACTAGCCTCTAAGCTCCCCTCTGATTGGTCTTTCTGCCTCATGGACCACATTCTCGACTAGCCTCTAAGCTCCCCTCTGATTGGTCTGTCTGCTACAGGGACCACATTCTCGACTACTCTCTAAGCTCCCCTCTGATTGGTCTGTCTGCTAGAGGGACCCATCCTCTGATTGGTCTGTCTGCTACAGGGACTACATTATCGACTAGTCTCTAAGCTCCCCTCTGATTGGTCTGTCTGCTACAGGGACCACATTCTCGACTCGTCTCTAAGCTCCCCTCTGATTGGTCTGTGTGCTAGAGGGACTACATTATCAACTAGTCTCTAATCTCCCCTCTGATTGGTCTGTCTGCTACAGGGACCACATTCTCGACTCGTCTCTAAGCTCCCCTCTGATTGGTCTGTGTGCTAGAGGGACTACATTATCGACTAGTCTCTAATCTCCCCTCTGATTGGTCTGTCTGCTACAGGGACCACATTCCCGACTAGTCTCTAAGCTCCCCTCTGATTGGTCTGTCTGCTACAGGGACCACATTCCCGACTAGTCTCTAAGCTCCCCTATACGCTCCCTGCACTCCTCACACACAATTAAGTTGTTTTGCAATTTCGCTTGATTTTGACAAACGTACCCCAACCAGCGATACCCTTCCTCATCCTCGTTGTGTAGTTCGGGGACCATGAACATACGCTACAAAAACACCCAAAACGTCCTTTTTAGAAACAGAAACGCTGTCAGTGATGCAGGTCTTACAATGTTGTACACAAGCATGAGATTGTGTGATTCCAAAATGTATCCGCAACGATAAATTATGCTCCGTTTTTGGTTGCTACTGGAGCGAAACCTCTCTGACCATTCTACCAGCAGACTACACGGAGAATGGAACAGCTGGATAAAGGGGTAGTGGCTCAGCGAAACCTCTCTGACCATTCTACCAGCAGACTACATGGAGAATGGAACAGCTGGATAAAGGGGTAGTGGCTCAGCGAAACCTCTCTGACCATTCTACCAGCAGACTACACGGAGAATGGAACAGCTGGATAAAGGGGTAGTGGCTCAGCGAAACCTCTCTGACCATTCTACCAGCAGACTACATGGAGAATGGAACAGCTGGATAAAGGGGTAGTGGCTCAGCGAAACCTCTCTGACCATTCTACCAGCAGACTACACGGAGAATGGAACAGCTGGATAAAGGGGTAGTGGCTCAGCGAAACCTCTCTGACCATTCTACCAGCAGACTACATGGAGAATGGAACAGCTGGATAAAGGGGTAGTGGCTCAGCGAAACCTCTCTGACCATTCTACCAGCAGACTACACGGAGAATGGAACAGCTGGATAAAGGGGTAGTGGCTCAGCGAAACCTCTCTGACCATTCTACCAGCAGACTACATGGAGAATGGAACAGCTGGATAAAGGGGTAGTGGCTCAAGTCGCAAAATGGAATGTGTACACCATCTAAAGACCTGCATCACTGAGAGCGTTTCTGTTTCTAAAAAGGACGTTTTGGGGTGTTTTTGTAGCGTTTGTTCATGTTCTTTCCGTACTACACAAAGAGGGTGAGGAAGGGTACGTTTGTCAAAAACAAGTGAAATCGCAAAACAAAAAGTGTCTGGCCCCTTGGTTGTAAAAAGGCACTCTCTCACTCCCTCGTTCACTCCCTCGTTCACTCCCTCTCTCACTCCCTCGTTCACTCCCTCTCTCTGTCTGCTACAGGGACCACATTCTCGACTCGTCTCTAAGCTCCCTCTGATTGGTCTGTCTGCTACAGTGATCACATTCCCGACTAGCCTCTAAGCTCCCCTCTGATTGGTCTTTCTGCCTCATGGACCACATTCTCGACTAGCCTCTAAGCTCCCCTCTGATTGGTCTGTCTGCTACAGGGACCACATTCTCGACTACTCTCTAAGCTCCCCTCTGATTGGTCTGTCTGCTAGAGGGACCCATCCTCTGATTGGTCTGTCTGCTACAGGGACTACATTATCGACTAGTCTCTAAGCTCCCCTCTGATTGGTCTGTCTGCTACAGGGACCACATTCTCGACTCGTCTCTAAGCTCCCCTCTGATTGGTCTGTGTGCTAGAGGGACTACATTATCGACTAGTCTCTAATCTCCCCTCTGATTGGTCTGTCTGCTACAGGGACCACATTCTCGACTCGTCTCTAAGCTCCCCTCTGATTGGTCTGTGTGCTAGAGGGACTACATTATCGACTAGTCTCTAATCTCCCCTCTGATTGGTCTGTCTGCTACAGGGACCACATTCTCGACTCGTCTCTAAGCTCCCCTCTGATTGGTCTGTGTGCTAGAGGGAACAGCTGGATAAAGGGGTAGTGGCTCAGCGAAACCTCTCTGACCATTCTACCAGCAGACTACACGGAGAATGGAACAGCTGGATAAAGGGGTAGTGGCTCAGCGAAACCTCTCTGACCATTCTACCAGCAGACTACATGGAGAATGGAACAGCTGGATAAAGGGGTAGTGGCTCAGCGAAACCTCTCTGACCATTCTACCAGCAGACTACATGGAGAATGGAACAGCTGGATAAAGGGGTAGTGGCTCAGCGAAACCTCTCTGACCATTCTACCAGCAGACTACACGGAGAATGGAACAGCTGGATAAAGGGGTAGTGGCTCAGCGAAACCTCTCTGACCATTCTACCAGCAGACTACACGGAGAATGGAACAGCTGGATAAAGGGGTAGTGGCTCAGCGAAACCTCTCTGACCATTCTACCAGCAGACTACACGGAGAATGGAACAGCTGGATAAAGGGGTAGTGGCTCAGCAAAACCTCTCTGACCATTCTACCAGCAGACTACACGGAGAATGGAACAGCTGGATAAAGGGGTAGTGGCTCAGCGAAACCTCTCTGACCATTCTACCAGCAGACTACACGGAGAATGGAACAGCTGGATAAAGGGGTAGTGGCTCAGCGAAACCTCTCTGACCATTCTACCAGCAGACTACACGGAGAATGGAACAGCTGGATAAAGGGGTAGTGGCTCAGCGAAACCTCTCTGACCATTCTACCAGCAGACTACACGGAGAATGGAACAGCTGGATAAAGGGGTAGTGGCTCAGCGAAACCTCTCTGACCATTCTACCAGCAGACTACACGGAGAATGGAACAGCTGGATAAAGGGGTAGTGGCTCAGCGAAACCTCTCTGACCATTCTACCAGCAGACTACACGGAGAATGGAACAGCTGGATAAAGGGGTAGTGGCTCAGCGAAACCTCTCTGACCATTCTACCAGCAGACTACACGGAGAATGGAACAGCTGGATAAAGGGGTAGTGGCTCAGCGAAACCTCTCTGACCATTCTACCAGCAGACTACACGGAGAATGGAACAGCTGGATAAAGGGGCGGTGGCTCAGTGAAACCTCTCTGACCATTCTACCAGCAGACTACATGGAGAATGGAACAGCTGGATAAAGGGGTAGTGGCTCAGCGAAACCTCTCTGACCATTCTACCAGCAGACTACACGGAGAATGGAACAGCTGGATAAAGGGGTAGTGGCTCAGCGAAACCTCTCTGACCATTCTACCAGCAGACTACATGGAGAATGGAACAGCTGGATAAAGGGGTAGTGGCTCAGCGAAACCTCTCTGACCATTCTACCAGCAGACTACACGGAGAATGGAACAGCTGGATAAAGGGGTAGTGGCTCAGCGAAACCTCTCTGACCATTCTACCAGCAGACTACATGGAGAATGGAACAGCTGGATAAAGGGGTAGTGGCTCAGCGAAACCTCTCTGACCATTCTACCAGCAGACTACACGGAGAATGGAACAGCTGGATAAAGGGGTAGTGGCTCAGCGAAACCTCTCTGACCATTCTACCAGCAGACTACATGGAGAATGGAACAGCTGGATAAAGGGGTAGTGGCTCAAGTCGCAAAATGGAATGTGTACACCATCTAAAGACCTGCATCACTGAGAGCGTTTCTGTTTCTAAAAGGACGTTTTGGGGTGTTTTTGTAGCGTTTGTTCATGTTCTTTCCGTACTACACAAAGAGGGTGAGGAAGGGCACGTTTGTCAAAAACAAGTGAAATCGCAAAACAAAAGTGTCTTGCCCCTTGGTTGTAAAAAGGCACTCTCTCACTCCCTCGTTCACTCCCTCGTTCACTCCCTCTCTCACTCCCTCGTTCACTCCCTCTCTCACTCCCTCTCTCACTCCCTCGTTCACTCCCTCTCTCACTCCCTCGTTCACTCCCTCTCTCACTCCCTCGTTCACTCCCTCTCTCACTCCCTCGTTCACTCCCTCTCTCACTCCCTCATTCACTCCCTCTCTCACTCCCTCTCTCCTCCTTCTCTCACTCCCTCTCTCACTCCCTCAGTCACTCCCTCCCTCACTCCCTCGTTCACTCCCTCGTTCACTCCCTCGTCCACTCCCTCTCTCACTCCCTCTCTCACTCCCTCAGTCACTCCCTCAGTCACTCCTTCTCTCACTCCCTCTCTCACTCCCTCAGTCACTCCCTCCCTCACTCCCTCGTTCACTCCCTCGTTCACTCCCTCGTCCACTCCCTCTCTCACTCCCTCTCTCACTCCCTCAGTCACTCCCTCAGTCACTCCCTCTCTCACTCCCTCTCTCACTCCCTAGTTCACTCCCTCTCTCACTCCCTCGTTAACTCCCTTTCTCACTCACTCTCCCACTCCCTCGTTCACTCCCTCTCTCACTCCCTCGTTCACTCCCTTTCTCACTCACTCTCCCACTCCCTCGTTCACTCCCTCGTTCACTCCCTCTCTCAATCCCTCGTTCACTCCCTCGTTCACTCCCTCTCTCACTCCCTCGTTCACTCCCTTTCTCACTCACTCTCTCACTCCCTCTTTCACTCCCTCTCTCACTCCCTCGTTCACTCCCTTTCTCACTCACTCTCTCACTCCCTCTTTCACTACCTCTCCCACTCCCTCAGTCACACCCTGTCTCACCCCCTCTCTCACTCCCTTGGTCACACTCTCTCTCACCCCCTCTCTCACCCCCTCTCTCACTCCTTTGGTCACACCCTCTCTCACTCCCTCGGTCATCCCCTCTCTCACTCCCTCGGTCACCCTCTCTCTCACTCCCTTGGTCACACCCTCTCTCACTCCCTCGTTCACCCCCTCTCTCACCCCCTCTCTCACCCCCTCTCTCACTCCCTTGGTCAATCCCTCTCTCACGCCCTCTCTCACCCCCTCTCTCACTCCCTCGGTCACCCCCTCTCTCTCCTCCCTCGGTCACCCCCTCTCTCACTCCCTTGGTCACTCCCTCGTTCACTCCCTCTCTCACTCCCTCTCTCACTCCCTCTCTCACTCCCTCTCTCACCCCCTCTCTCACCCCCTCTCTCCTCCCTCTCTCACTCCCACTCTCACTCCCTCTCTCACTCCCTCATTCACTCCCTCATTCACCCCCTCGTTCCTCCCTCTCCCACTCCCTCGGTCACCCCCTGTCTCACCCCCTCTCTCACTCCCTTGGTCACACCCTCTCTCACCCCCTCTCTCACTCCCTTGGTCACCGCCTCTCTCACTCCCTTGGTCACTCCCTTATTCACTCCCTCGGTCACTCCTTCTCTGACCCCCTCTTTCACTCCCTCAGTCACTCCCTCGGTCACCCCCTCTCTCACTCCCTTGGTCACTCCCTCGTTCACTCCCTCGGTCACTCCTTCTCTCACCCCCTCTCTCACTCCCTCGTTCACTCCCTCAGTCACTCCCTCTCTCACTCCCTCTCTCACCCCCTCTCTCACTCCCTCTCTCACTCCCTCGTTCACTCCCTCAGTCACTCCTTCGTTCACTCCCTCTCTCACTCCCTCATTCACCCCCTCATTCACTCCCTAGTTCACTCCCTCAGTCACTCCCTCTCTCACCCCTCTCTCACCCCCATCTCACTCCATCTCTCACTCCCTCTCCCTCTCTCTCTCTCAGAAACTAACTGTAATTCTTGTTCAGTACACTCACTCGATCTCTCTCGCTCTCTCTCTCTCTCTCTCTCTCTCCCTTCTCTTTCTTTCTCTCTCTCTCTCTCCCACTAGCTATGTCCCTCTCTCTATATACTGTAGCTCTCGTTTTCTCTCACTTTCTCTCTCGTCTCTGTATGTTTGGACCAGAACAGATAGTCTCTGTGGAGCATCATGTCATAACAGGCCTGATTGCAGAGCTCTGTGGAATGCTGCTTAGTTGACCTCCCAGGATGAGGGGTCGCCAGTGATGTCATCACACACACACATTATCACAGTACCAAACACACACACACACACACACACACACACACACACACACACACACACACACACACACACACACACACACACACACACACACACACACACACACACACACATCCTCACAGTGTGATTTCCCTGTGTCCTGTCACTGTCTGTGGAGGGGGAGGGGCTCCATCAAGCCAGCCACAACCAGGTAGGCTACCTAACCAACTACACACCTGGAGGAGGGAGCTCCTTCCAAGCCAGCCACAACCAGGTAGGCTAACTAACCAACTACACACCTGGAGGAGGGAGCTCCTTCCAAGCCAGCCACAACCAGGTAGGCTAACTAACCAGACAAAACTATGTAGTGTTACTTCTCTCTGTCTCACACTACCACCCACATCACAATACCACCCACATCACAATACCACCCACATCACACTACCACCCACATCACAATACCACCCACATCACAATACCACCACATCACAATACCACCACATCACAACACCCCCACATCACAATACCACCCACATCACAATGCCATCCACACATCACAATATCACCCACACATCACACTACCACCCACACATCACAATACCACCCACATCACAATACCACCCACATCACAATACCACCCACATCACAATACCACCCACATCACAATGCCACCCACATCACAATACCACCCACATCACAATACCACCCACATCACAATACCACCCACATGACAATACCACCCGCATCACAACACCCCCACATCACAATGCCACCCACATCACAATACCACCCACATCACAATACCCCCACATCACAATACCACCCACATCACAACACCCCCACATCACAATGCCACCCACATCACAATACCACCCACATCACAACACCCCCATATCACAATACCACCCACATCACAATACCACCCGCATCACAACACCCCCACATCACAATGCCACCCACATCACAATGCCCCCACATCACAATACCCCCACATCACAATACCACCCACATCACAATACCACCCGCATCACAATACCACCCACATCACAATGCCACCCACATCACAATACCCCACATCACAATACCACCCACATCACAATACCACCCGCATCACAATACCACCCACATCGCAATACCACCCACATCACAATGCCACCCACATCACAATACCACCCACATCACAATACCACCCACATCACAATACCACCCACATGACAATACCACCCGCATCACAACACCCCCACATCACAATGCCACCCACATCACAATACCACCCACATCACAATACCCCCACATCACAATACCACCCACATCACAACACCCCCACATCACAATGCCACCCACATCACAATGCCACCCACATCACAATACCACCCGCATCACAATACCACCCACATCACAATGCCACCCACATCACAATACCCCCACATCACAATACCACCCACATCACAATACCACCCACATCACAATACCACCCGCATCACAACACCCCCACATCACAATGCCACCCACATCACAATACCCCACATCACAATACCCCCACATCACAATACCACCCACATCACAATACCACCCGCATCACAATACCACCCACATCACAATGCCACCCACATCACAATACCCCCACATCACAATACCACCCACATCACAATACCGCCCGCATCACAATACCACCCACATCACAATACCACCCACATCACAATGCCACCCACATCACAATACCACCCACATCACAATACCACCCACATCACAACACCCCACATCACAATACCACCCACATCACAATACCACCCACATCACAATACCACCCACATCACAATGCCACCCACACACCACAATACTACATGCCTTCTATTACTGTGTATCTGGTAGGTTTCACCATTGGCTCTAGTTTAGTGTCTTCCTTGGTAGGTCCTATGATAGACTAGTGTCCTGTACAGGGGGTGTACTGTACATCAGAAACAGGAGATATACTAGTGTCCTGTCCAGGGGGTGTACTGTACATCAAGCTGTCTCACTACAGAAACAGGAGATAGACTAGTGTCCTGTCCAGGGGGTGTCCTGTCCAGGGGTTGTCCTGGTACATCAAGCTGTCTCCCTACAGAAACAGGAGATAGACTAGTGTCCTGTCCAGGGGGTGTCCTGTACATCAAGCTGCTACAGAAACAGGAGATAGACTAGTGTCCTGTCCAGGGGGTGTCCTGTACATCAAGCTGTCTCACTACAGAAACAGGAGATAGACTAGTGTCCTGTCCAGGGGGTGTACTGGTACATCAAGCTGTCTCACTACAGAAACAGGAGACAGACTAGTGTCCTGTCCAGGGGTGTTCTGTCAGGGGGTGTCCTGTACATCAAGCTGTCTCACTACAGAAACAGGAGATAGACTAGTGTCCTGTCCAGGGGTGTCCTGTACATCAAGCTGTCTCACTACAGAAACAGGAGACAGACTAGTGTCCTGTCCAGGGGGTGTCCTGGGAACTCCCTTATTTTGTTCCCTACCTTTTAATTTTTTTATTATTATTATCTAGCAAAGCATTTTTTTTATGCTGCTGCTACTCTGTTTATTATCTAGGCATAGTCACTTTAATTTTACCTACATGAACATATTACCTCAATTACCTCGACTAACCTGTGCCCCCACACATTGACTCTGTACCGGTACCCCTCTGTAACCTGTGCCCCCACACATTGACTGTACCGGTACACCCTGTATAAACCCTCGTAACTGTTATTTTATTGTTAATTTATTTTATTTATTTCGTTTTTTATTCTTTTTTTTCTTAACTGCATTGTTGGTTAAGGGATTGTAAATAAACATTTCACAGTAAGGTCTACCTACACCTGTTGTATTCAGAGCATTTGACAAATGTTGGTTTGATTTGCTGGCTGTGTTTTAGGAGGTGTGTCTATCCGACCATAATTTATGATACTATTCGAATAGTGAGGTGTGTGTGACAATCAGTCGTGCAGCGCTGTTCAGGCCCCTGCTCGTTGTTTTCAGGAATAAAGAGAGTGTGTGTGTATGTGTGTGTGTGTGTGTGTGTGTGTGTGTGTGTGTGTGTGTGTGTGTGTGTGTGTGTGTGTGTGTGTGTGTGTGTGTGTGACAGCCAACCAGGCACTGTCCAGTCCCCAGCTTGCTGTATTCAGGAGGTGGCTCTTTATCCTGCTTCTCCCAAGCAGAAAACCTGTTGCTTACGTTATCTAATCTAAACATAGAACACCCCTTTGTTCCCATATCCTTTAAATCCTCCTCTCCTCTCCTCTCCTCTCCTCTCCTCTCTTCTCTTCTCTTCTCTTCTCTTCTCGTCGCTTCTCCTTTCCCCTCCCCTCCTCTCCCCTTCTCTCCTCCAGTCACCATACTCTCCTCTCCTCTCCTCTCCTCTCCTCTCCTCTCCTCTCCTCTCCTCTCCTCTCCTCTCCTCTCCTCTCCTCTCCTCTCCTCTCCTCTCCTCTCCTCTCCTCTCCTCTCCTCTCCTCTCCTCTCCTCTCCTCTCCTCTCCTCTCCTTTCCTTTCCTTACCTCTCCTCTCCTCTCCTCTCCTCTCCTCTCCTCTCCTCTCCTCTCTTCTCTTCTCTTCTCTTCTCTTCTCTTCTCTTCTCTTCTCTTCTCTTCTCTTCTCTTCTCTCCTCTCCTCTCCTCTCCTCTCCTCTCCTCTCCTCTCTTCTCCTGTCCTCTCTTCTCTTCTCTTCTCTTCTCTTCTCTTCTCTTCTCTTCTCTTCTCTTCTCTTCTCTTCTCTTCTCTTCTCGTCGCTTCTCCTTTCCCCTCCCCTCCTCTCCCCTTCTCTCCTCCAGTCACCATACTCTCCTCTCCTCTCCTCTCCTCTCCTCTCCTCTCCTCTCCTCTCCTCTCCTCTCCTCTCCTCTCCTCTCCTCTCCTTTCCTCTCCTCTCCTCTCCTCTCCCTCTCCTCTCCTCTCCTCTCCTCTCCTTTCCTCTCCTCTCCTCTCCTCTCCCTCTCCTCTCCTCTCCTCTCCTCTCCTCTCCTCTCCTCTCCTCTCCTCTCCTTTCCTCTCCTCTCCTCTCCTCTCCCTCTCCTCTCCTCTCCTCTCCTCTCCTCTCCTCTCCTCTCCTCTCCTCTCCTCTCCTCTCCTCTCCTCTCCTCTCCTCTCCTTTCCTCTCCTCTCCTCTCCTCTCCCTCTCTCTCCTCTCCTCTCCTCTCCTCTCCTCTCCTCTCCTCTCCTCGCCTTTCCTTTCCTCTCCTCTCCTCTCCTCTCCTCTCCTCTCCTCTCCTCTCCTCTCCTCTCCTCTCCTCTCCTCTCCTTTCCTTTCCTTTCCTCTCCTCTCCTCTCCTCTCCTCTCCTCTCCTCTCCTCTCCTCTCCTCTCCTCTCCTCTCCTCTCCTTTCCTCTCCTCTCCTCTCCTCTCCCTCTCCTCTCCTCTCCTCTCCTCTCCTCTCCTCTCCTCTCCTCTCCTCTCCTCTCCTCTCCTCTCCTTTCCTCTCCTCTCCTCTCCTCTCCCTCTCCTCTCCTCTCCTCTCCTCTCCTCTCCTCTCCTCTCCTCTCCTCTCCTCTCCTCTCCTCTCCTCTCCTCTCCTTTCCTTTCCTCTCCTCTCCTCTCCTCTCCTTTCCTCTCCTCTCCTCTCCTCTCCTCTCCTCTCCTCTCCTCTCCTCTCCTCTCCTTTCCTTTCCTCTCCTCTCCTCTCCTTTCCTTTCCTCTCCTCTCCCTCTCCTCTCCTCTCCTCTCCTCTCCTCTCCTCTCCTCTCCTCTCCTCTCCTCTCCTCTCCTCTCCTCTCCTTTCCTTTCCTCTCCTCTCCTCTCCTCTCCTTTCCTCTCCTCTCCTCTCCTCTCCTCTCCTCTCCTCTCCTTTCCTTTCCTCTCCTCTCCTCTCCTCTCCTTTCCTCTCCTCTCCTCTCCTCTCCTCTCCTCTCCTCTCCTCTCCTCTCCTCTCTCTCTCCTCTCCTCTCCTTTCCTTTCCTTTCCTCTCCTCTCCTCTCCTCTCCTTTCCTCTCCTCTCCTCTCCTCTCCTCTCCTCTCCTCTCCTCTCCCTCTCCTCTCCTCTCCTCTCCTCTCCTCTCCTCTCCTTTCCTTTCCTCTCCTCTCCTCTCTCCCGCCTTAATAAAGCCTTTCTGACCAAGGACCACTGGCTGAGAGGGGGTTAGCGCCATACAGCTCAATGAGAGTTCCAGCCATAGAGTTAGATAGAGGACTCATCTTTTATCTGTGCCATTATAGAGTACCACAGAATGAGTCATAGGAACCATAAAACATAGCAGTCAAACTAAGTCGCTCATGCTAATTAGCTGCCAATGCGGCTATCATGAAGAACTACAAATTCTACGACGACCTGGACAAGAAACTGCCGAATTGAGGTAAAGGTAAGAACGTCTGGATTAGCCTCCCGAGTGGCGCAGTGGTTTAAGGGTTAGGGTTAGGGTCTAAGGCACTGCATCACAGTGTGTGTCGTCACTACAGCCTGGGATCGAACCCAGGCTGTGTCACAACTGGCCGTGATTGAGAGTTCCATAGGGCGGCGCACAATTGGCCCAACGTTGTCCGGGTTAGGGGAGGGGTTTGGGGAGGGGTTAGGGGAGGAGTTTGGCCATTGGAGCTTTACTTGGCTCATCGCACTCTCACGACTCCTAGTGGCGTGCTGATCTGACTTTGTGGTCATCAGTTGAACGGTGTTTCCTCTGACACCATTGGTGCAGCTGGCTTCCGAGGTTAAGCGGGTGGGTGTTCGGCGGGTCATGTTTCGAAGGATGCATGACTCGACCTTCGCCTCTCCCGAGCCCGTTGGGGAGTTGCAGCGATGAGACAAGATAGTAATCCTGAAATTGGTGATTTAAAAAAAAACTCACCTTGTCCGAGAGAAATTGACATGGTTATTCCAAACGTCACGCAAGGGTAAGCCTACACAAAACATAGTCCTTAATTGAAGTATTTCTAAAAAGGGAAAAATGAATGGTGAAAACGATTGGAACTGTTTCCCTGTTTGACCGCTAGGTTTTATGGGTATTATAACACCTCCACTGTGGGCCTTGATGGCGTCTGTGACAGCATGGGCAGCATCTCCATTTTAAAGTATGATATTTTCTACTTTGTTTGACAAAAAAGCATAAAGCAAACGTTGGTAAATTACCACCAACTGCAGAGCTGGAATCCTGAACCAAATCTTGCCATTTATTTATTGTGGCCACTAGATGGCGACGATATAGATTAAAGCCATTTACAAACCATTTGGTAACCCAATTTAAAGAAGAAAAAAAATGCTCTGCTCATTGGCTGATCGTTCTCAAACCATAGGAATCCCCACCCAGTTAAAATACTACTTTAAAATGGTGGAACCTCTTAATGGAAATGTCCATGTTCATCTAGAGAAGTGGTCACCAACCTTTCCTGAGTCATGATCACTTCCTGAGTCATGATCACTTCCTGAGTCAAGATTACTTTCTGAGTCAAGATTACTTTCTGAGTCAAGATCACTTTCGGAGTCAAGATCACTTCCTGGGTCAAGATGCAAACCAAGATCTACTGCTCAGATGTATTTTTTAAACTTTAAAAAATGTAAGGCTATGCAACATTAACCAATTAAAAACAGTTCTGTAGCACTGAGGTTTGTACAGTAGGTTATAGGCCCAATACATTATCACTGCATATTGGCTTTGCTTGAATTGCCCTGCCAATGTTGTTATTTTCTATCCATTTTGGGTGTATGATCACACTGGTATTAGATCATTTGTTGTATTACTTGTGAGACACAGCTGAGGGAGCATATAATTAGCTCATTTTTTTTATTTGACTGGACTGATGGCCTACATCTGATGATCCGTTGGAGGGGAGATGATGAGGTTGCCTCTCCCTCCTCTTTGCCTCCTCTCTGCCTCCTCTCTCCCTCCTCTCTCCCTCCTCTCTGACTCCTCTCTGCCTCCTCTCTGCCCCCTCTCTCCCTCCTCTATCTCTCCTCTCTCCCTCCTCTCTGCCTCCTCTCTGCCTCCTCTCTCCCTCCTCTATCCCTCCTCTCTCCCTCCTCTCTGACTCCTCTCTCCCTCCTCTCTGCCTCCTCTCTCCCTCCTCTATCCCTCCTCTCTCCCTCCTCTATCCCTCCTCTCTCCCTCCTCTATCCCTCCTCTCTCCCTCCTCTCTGACTCCTCTCTCCCTCCTCTCTGCCTCCTCTCTCTCCCTCCTCTCTGACTCCTCTCTGCCTCCTCTCTCCCTCCTCTCTGCCTCCTCTCTGCCTCCTCTCTCCCTCCTCTCTGCCTCCTCTCTCCCTCCTCTCTCTCCCTCCTCTCTCCCTCCTCTGTGCCTCCTCTCTCCCTCCTCTCTGACTCCTCTCTGCCTCCTCTCTCCCTCCTCTCTGCCTCCTCTCTCCCTCCTCTCCCTCCCTCCTCTCTCCCTCCTCTCTGCCTCCTCTCTCCCTCCTCTCTCCCTCCTCTCTCCCTCCTCTCTGCCTCCTCTCTGCCTCCTCTCTCCCTCCTCTCTGCCTCCTCTCTGCCTCCTCTCTGCCTCCTCTCTCCCTCCTCTCTCCCTCCTCTCTGCCTCCTCTCTCCCTCCTCTCTGCCTCCTCTCTCCCTCCTCTCTGCCTCCTCTCTGCCTCCTCTCTCCCTCCTCTCTCCCTCCTCTCTCCCTCCTCTCTGACTCCTCTCTCCCTCCTCTCTGCCTCCTCTCTCCCTCCTCTCTCCCTCCTCTCTGCCTCCTCTCTCCCTCCCTCTCTGACTCCTCTCTGCCTACTCTCTCCCTCCTCTCTGCCTCCTCTCTGCCTCCTCTCTCCCTCCTCTCTCCCTCCTCTCTCCCCTCCTCTCTGCCTCCTCTCTGCCTCCTCTCTCCCTCCTCTCTGCCTACTCTCTCCCTCCTCTCTCCCTCCTCTCTGCCTCCTCTCTCCCTCCTCTCTGCCTCCTCTCTGCCTCCTCTCTCCCTCCTCTCTCCCTCCTCTCTGCCTCCTCTCTCCCTCCTCTCTGCCTCCTCTCTCCCTCCTCTCTGCCTCCTCTCTCCCTCCTCTCTGCCTCCTCTCTGCCTCCTCTCTCCCTCCTCTCTCCCTCCTCTCTCCCTCCTCTCTGCCTCCTCTCTCCCTCCTCTCTGCCTCCTCTCTCCCTCCTCTCTGCCTCCTCTCTGCCTCCTCTCTGCCTCCTCTCTCCCTCCTCTCTCCCTCCTCTCTCCCTCCTCTCTGCCTCCTCTCTGCCTCCTCTCTGCCTCCTCTCTCCCTCCTCTCTGCCTCCTCTCTCCCTCCTCTCTGCCTCCTCTCTCCCTCCTCCTCTCCCTCCTCTCTGCCTCCTCTCTGCCTCCTCTCTCCCTCCTCTCTCCCTCCTCTCTCCCTCCTCTCTGACTCCTCTCTCCCTCCTCTCTGCCTCCTCTCTCCCTCCTCTCTGCCTCCTCTCTGCCTCCTCTCTGCCTCCTCTCTCCCCTCCTCTCTGCCTCCTCTCTGCCTCCTCTCTGCCTCCTCTCTGCCTCCTCTCTCCCTCCTCTCTCCCTCCTCTCTGCCTCCTCTCTGCCTCCTCTCTGCCTCCTCTCTGCCTTCTCTCTCCCTCCTCTCTGCCTCCTCTCTGCCTCCTCTCTGCCTCCTCTCTCCCTCCTCTCTGCCTCCTCTCTGCCTCCTCTCTCCCTCCTCTCTGCCTCCTCTCTGCCTCCTCTCTGCCTCCTCTCTCCCTCCTCTCTCCCTCCTCTCTGCCTCCTCTCTGCCTCCTCTCTGCCTCCTCTCTGACTCCTCTCTCCCTCCTCTCTGCCTCCTCTCTCCCTCCTCTCTCCCTCCTCTCTGCCTCCTCTCTCCCTCCTCTCTGACTCCTCTCTGCCTACTCTCTCCCTCCTCTCTGCCTCCTCTCTGCCTCCTCTCTCCCTCCTCTCTCCCTCCTCTCTCCCTCCTCTCTGCCTCCTCTCTCCCTCCTCTCTGCCTCCTCTCTCCCTCCTCTCTCCCTCCTCTCTGCCTCCTCTCTGCCTCCTCTCTGCCTCCTCTCTCCCTCCTCTCTGCCTCCTCTCTGCCTCCTCTCTCCCTCCTCTCTCCCCCTCCTCTCTGCCTCCTCTCTCCCTCCTCTCTGCCTCCTCTCTCCCTCCTCTCTGCCTCCCTCTCTCCCTCCTCTCTGCCTCCTCTCTGCCTCCTCTCTCCCTCCTCTCTCCCTCCTCTCTCCCTCCTCTCTGCCTCCTCTCTCCCTCCTCTCTGCCTCCTCTCTCCCTCCTCTCTGCCTCCTCTCTGCCTCCTCTCTCCCTCCTCTCTCCCTCCTCTCTCCCTCCTCTCTGCCTCCTCTCTCCCTCCTCTCCTGCCTCCTCTCTCCTCCTCTCTCCCTCCTCTCTGCCTCCTCTCTGCCTCCTCTCTGCCTCCTCTCTCCCTCCTCTCTGCCTCCTCTCTGCCTCCTCTCTCCCTCCTCTCTCCCTCCTCTCTGCCTCCTCTCTCCCTCCTCTCTGCCTCCTCTCTCCCTCCTCTCTGCCTCCTCTCTCCCTCCTCTCTGCCTCCTCTCTGCCTCCTCTCTCCCTCCTCTCTCCCTCCTCTCTCCCTCCTCTCTGCCTCCTCTCTCCCTCCTCTCTGCCTCCTCTCTCCCTCCTCTCTGCCTCCTCTCTGCCTCCTCTCTCCCTCCTCTCTCCCTCCTCTCTGCCTCCTCTCTGCCTCCTCTCTGCCTCCTCTCTCCCTCCTCTCTGCCTCCTCTCTCCCCTCCTCTCTGCCTCCTCTCTCCCTCCTCTCTCCCTCCTCTCTGCCTCCTCTCTGCCTCCTCTCTCCCTCCTCTCTCCCCTCCTCTCTCCCTCCTCTCTGCCTCCTCTCTCCTCCTCTCTGCCTCCTCTCTCCCCTCCTCTCTGCCTCCTCTCTGCCTCCTCTCTGCCTCCTCTCTCCCTCCTCTCTGCCTCCTCTCTGCCTCCTCTCTGCCTCCTCTCTCCCTCCTCTCTCCCTCCTCTCTGCCTCCTCTCTGCCTCCTCTCTGCCTCCTCTCTGCCTCCTCTCTCCCTCCTCTCTGCCTCCTCTCTGCCTCCTCTCTCCTTCCTCTCTGCCTCCTCTCTGCCTCCTCTCTGCCTCCTCTCTCCCTCCTCTCTCCCCCTCCTCTCTCCCTCCTCTCTGCCTCCTCTCTGCCTCCTCTCTGCCTCCTCTCTGCCTCCTCTCTCCCTCCTCTCTGCCTCCTCTCTGCCTCCTCTCTGCCTCCTCTCTGCCTCCTCTCTCCCTCCTCTCTCCCTCCTCTCTCCCTCCTCTCTGCCTCCTCTCTGCCTCCTGTCTCCCTCCTCTCTCGCTCCTCTCTCCCTCCTCTCTGCCTCCTCTCTCCCTCCTCTCTGCCTCCTCTCTCCCTCCTCTCTGCCTCCTCTCTGCCTCCTCTCTGCCTCCTCTCTCCCTCCTCTCTCCCTCCTCTCCCTCCTTCCACAGAGAAAAGGGGACACAGTCTTCCAGCTGATGGCGAAACTTAAATCACACTGCATTACTTCTTCCTCGTGCATCAATTCAATGTTGTTCCTCCTATGACCAGAGAAAGTGAAATATTCCTGGATATTATAAAAAGACCCAAACTGGAAATAATAACAAAGCAAGCTTATCGAAAACACCTGCATTTTATGGCTTATAAAACTGAGGAACTTAAGTGTTGACAGTTGACTGAGTAACAACTTTAACATGAAGTCATAAAAACAGCAGCTCTCTGCTGTATTCAGTGTCTCTTTCTAGTGATGGTTTTAAAATTTTCGAATCTCACAGGATCTTTGCCGAAGCTTTCCTGGTGTTTTTTAATACAGTCTATGGCTCCAGGAAACTGTGCGGACATGGTGATCTGATTGGCCAGCGGTTAGGCCTTAAAGGTGCACTTGATTTGCTCTCTGGGCGGGTAGGCGGAGTTCTACCTTTCAGACACATGAGAACCCTCGGGCTGCTGAATCGCCAACGGCGCGAAATAAAACAAACAAATTGGAAAACAAGCTTTTATCATTTTTAAAATGTTTTATTCTTTATGTTTGGTGATCGACTAGGAATGGCTTGGAGATCAACCAGTCGATCGCAATCGACCAGTTGTTGACCACTGATCTAGAGTCCTCTATCTACCTCTATGGTTCCGGCCAGCCAATGCAATACACAGCATAGCCTAGCGATGCCTGCCTGTTGTTGCCAAGAGCCGTGACCAACTGATAGGACGGAGGCTTCTCTCCAGACCCTGAGACCCAGCCCTCAAATAAACAACCTGACAAAAGAGGGGAGATTGAGGCGGACATCCCAGGGATTGACCCCCTGGTCAGCAACACTTAGCGTACAAAGTGGGGTTATGTGTTTGGTAAGCGGTGTGGAGGTTTAACATGACAATGTGTGAACGTTGGGCTTGATGCTTGATGCTTGACGCAGGCAAAGTGATTACCCCCGAGATGCTCTGCAGATATGATCAGTCAGTAATTGTTCATCATGGCCTATAGAGGCAGTCCAGTCTGGTGTGTCTCCACAGGCAGTAGGCTAGGGCGCGCGCACACACACACACACACACACACACACACACACACAGTGTCTACGTCCCAACTAGCACCCTATCCCCTGCATAGAGAGAGAGAGAGATGGGGAGAGAGAGAGAGAGACGGGGACAGAGAGAGACGGGGAGAGAGAGAGAGACAGGGAGAGTGAGAGAGACGGGGAGAGAGAGACAGGAAGGGAGGGAGATAGAGAGACGGGGAGAGTGAGAGAGCCGGGGACAGACAGAGTGAGAGCGACAGGGACAAAGAGACAGGAGAGAGAGACAGAGAGCGAGATGGAGAGAGAGACATGGAGAGAGAGAGATGGGGAAAGAGAGAGACAGGGAGAGATGGGACAGACAGAGTGAGAGCGACAGGGACAAAGAGACAGGAGAGAGAGACAGAGAGCGAGATGGAGAGAGAGACATGGAGAGAGAGAGATGGGGAAAGAGAGAGACAGGGAGAGATGGGACAGACAGAGTGAGAGCGACAGGGACAAAGAGACAGGAGAGAGAGACAGAGAGCGAGATGGAGAGAGAGACATGGAGAGAGAGAGATGGGGAAAGAGAGAGACAGGGAGAGAGAGAGACGGGAAGAGTGAGAGAGACGGGGAGAGAGAGACAGGAAGGGAGGGAGATAGAGAGACGGGGAGAGAGAGAGATGGGGACAGACAGAGTGAGAGCGACAGGGACAGAGAGACAGGAGAGAGAGACAGAGAGCGAGGGGGAGAGAGAGAGACAGGGAAAGAGAGAGATGGGGACAGAGAGAGTGAGAGCGACAGGGACAGAGAGACAGGAGAGAGAGACAGAGAGCGAGGGAGAGAGAGAGATGGGGACAGAGAGAGTGAGAGCGACAGGGACAGAGATACAGGAGAGAGAGACAGAGAGTGAGGGAGAGAGAGACAGGGAGAGAGAGACAGGAGAAAGAGACAGAGAGCGAGGGACAGAGAGACAGGAGAGGTAGAGAGACGGGGAGAGAGAGAGATGGGGACAGAGAGACAGGAGAGAGAGACAGAGAGCGAGGGACAGAGAGACAGGAGAGGTAGAGAGACGGGGAGAGAGAGAGATGGGGACAGAGAGACAGGAGAGAGAGACAGAGAGCGAGGGGGGAGAGAGACAGGGAGAGATGGGACAGAGAGAGTGAGAGCGACAGGGACAGAGAGACAGGAGAGAGAGACAGAGAGCGAGGGAGAGAGAGAGATGGGGACAGAGAGAGTGAGAGCGACAGGGACAGAGAGACAGGAGAGAGAGACAGAGAGTGAGGGAGAGAGAGACAGGGAGAGAGAGACAGGAGAGAGAGACAGAGAGCGAGGGACAGAGAGACAGGAGAGGTAGAGATGGGGACAGAGAGACAGGAGAGAGAGAGACAGAGAGCGAGGGGGAGAGAGACAGGGAGATGTAGAGAGTGTAATTATACAGAGCTGTAAATGTGGTGAGTGGGTATGAATGAATGGCACATCTCTGAGCCGGGAGAGATAACTTTTGTTTCCTGGAGCTCATCAAACACACGGAGATACACACAGTGTTAGCACACATAGATAGAGTTACAAGACTTAAACTCACATACACACACACACAGTTCTGTCATAATGTCTCAGGGGATTTCCTGCTGCTTATCATCAGTCAAATGGATGTTTCTGTTCTGTCACATGGAAGAGAATGATGGATGAAGATTCTAAACATTCTATTCTTCCCTCTGGTTGGTCCTGCCCAGTGTGATATGGGATGGAAGGGACGGATATGGCTGGGTTGGTACCCATAAAACCCCTCTAATCAGGGCCTGATTTAGACCTGGGACACCAGGTGGGTGATTCCCCTCTAATCAGGGACTGATATAGACCTGGGACACCAGGTGGGTGATTCCCCTCTAATCAGGGACTGATTTAGACCTGGGACACCAGGTGGGTGATTCCCCTCTAATCAGGGACTGATTTAGACCTGGGACACCAGGTGGGTGATTCCCCTCTAATCAGGGACTGATTTAGACCTGGGACACCAGGTGGGTGATTCCCCTCTAATCAGGGACTGATTTAGACCTGGGACACCAGGTGGGTGATTCCCCTCTAATCAGGGACTGATTTAGACCTGGGACACCAGGTGGGTGATTCCTCTCTAATCAGGGACTGGTTTAGACCTGGGACACCAGGTGGGTGATTCCCCTCTAATCAGAGACTGGTTTAGACCTGGGACACCAGGTGGGTGATTCCCTCTAATCAGGGACTGATTTAGACCTGGGACACCAGGTGGGTGATTCCCCTCTAATCAGGGACTGATTTAGACCTGGGACACCAGGTGGGTGATTCCCCTCTAATCAGGGACTGATTTAGACCTGGGACACCAGGTGGGTGATTCCCCACTAATCAGGGACTGATTTAGACCTGGGACACCAGGTGGGTGATTCCCCAATAATCAGGGACTGATTTAGACCTGGGACACCAGGTGGGTGATTCCCCTCTAATCAGGGACTGATTTAGACCTGGGACACCAGGTGGGTGATTCCCCTCTAATCAGGGACTGATTTAGACCTGGGACACCAGGTGGGTTATTCCCCTCTAATCAGGGACTGATTTAGACCTGGGACACCAGGTGGGTTATTCCCCTCTAATCAGGGACTGATTTCGACCTGGGACACCAAGTGGGGGATTCCCCTCTAATCAGGGACTGATTTAGACCTGGGACACCAGGTGGGTTATTCCCCTCTAATCAGGGACTGATTTAGACCTGGGACACCAAGTGGGGGATTCCCCTCTAATCAGGGTGCTGATATAGACCTGGGACACCAAGTGGGGGATTCCCCTCTAATCAGGGTGCTGATATAGACCTGGGACACCAGGTGGGGGTTTCCCCTCTAATCAGGGTGCTGATATAGACCTGGGACACCAGGTGGGGGATTCCCCTCTAATCAGGGTGCTGATATAGACCTGGGACACCAGGTGGGGGATTCCCCTCTAATCAGGGTGCTGATATAGACCTGGGACACCAGGTGGGGGATTCCCCTCTAATCAGGGTGCTGATATAGACCTGGGACACCAAGTGGGTGCCATTCATTATGAGGTAGAACAGAAAATCAGCAGTACTTGTGTGCCATCTGTGAGCCATCTGTGTGCCATCTGTGTGCCATCTGCCCAACATGTCAGCCTCAGTCCAGAGATTTTGAATTTACAACCTGAGATAACAGAACCTGGGTGTAGTAGAGATAGAGAGAGAGAGCGAGAGAGAGAGAGAGAAAAAAAGAGAGAAAAATAGAGAGAAAAAGAGAGAGAATGAACACAGAACCACAGACATTTTGAGACCAGGGTCTCATTTCCCAGGGTGCCTTGATCACAACTATACAACAACCAATACAATGTAAAACAAAAACAGCAATCAATACGAAACGCAACATTTATTCAAATCAGTTACAGTCCTCAGCTACTAGGTCCTTAATCGACACCCTAAATTGACCGAGCAGCACCTGAACATCTAATTGTAATGACTTCTGCAAGTTGTCACAACAGAGAGCCACATATAAAAAAAAAATTAAAAACAGAATTAACTTATTCGGTAGACACCTGAGGAACCTGAAGGGTTAACTAACACTGTGAACAGGTATCTGGTGTTTTTATACTTCAGCCACGGAGTTAGGTAAGTCATATGCTGGTATAGTAGATCTCTGTAAACATAAAAAGGGGACTAGTTGAGAACACCTTTATTTAACCAGGTAGGCTAGTTGAGAACACCTTTATTTAACCAGGTAGGCTAGTTGAGAACACCTTTATTTAATCAGGTAGGCTAGTTGAGAACACCTTTATTTAACCAGGTTAGGCTAGTTGAGAACACCTTTATTTAACCAGGTAGGCTAGTTGAGAACACCTTTATTTAACCAGGTAGGCTAGTTGAGAACACCTTTATTTAATCAGGTAGGCTAGTTGAGAACACCTTTATTTAACCAGGTAGGCTAGTTGAGAACACCTTTATTTAACCAGGTAGGCTAGTTGAGAACACCTTTATTTAACCAGGTAGGCTAGTTGAGAACACCTTTATTTAATCAGGTAGGCTAGTTGAGAACACCTTTATTTAACCAGGTTAGGCTAGTTGAGAACACCTTTATTTAACCAGGTAGGCTAGTTGAGAACACCTTTATTTAATCAGGTAGGCTAGTTGAGAACACCTTTATTTAACCAGGTTAGGCTAGTTGAGAACACCTTTATTTAACCAGGTAGGCTAGTTGAGAACACCTTTATTTAACCAGGTTAGGCTAGTTGAGAACACCTTTATTTAACCAGGTAGGCTAGTTGAGAACACCTTTATTTAATCAGGTAGGCTAGTTGAGAACACCTTTATTTAACCAGGTTAGGCTAGTTGAGAACACCTTTATTTAACCAGGTAGGCTAGTTGAGAACACCTTTATTTAACCAGGTAGGCTAGTTGAGAACACCTTTATTTAACCAGGTAGGCAAGTTGAGAACACCTTTATCTAACCAGGTAGGCTAGTTGAGAACACCTTTATTTAACCAGGTAGGCTAGTTGAGAACAAGTTCTCATTTATAACTGCGACCCTGACCAAGATAAAGCAAAGCAGTTCGACACAAACAACAACGACACAGTTACACATGGAGTAAAACAAACATACAGTCAATAATACAGTAGAACAAACTCTATATACAGTAAATGAGGAAAGATAAGGGAGGTTTGGCAATAAATAGGCCATGGAGGAGAAGTAAATACTATATAGCAATTAGACACTAGAGTGGTTGATGAGGCCATGGAGGAGAAGTAAATACTATATAGCAATTAGACACTAGAGTGGTTGATGAGGCCATGGTGGAGAAGTAATTACAATATACCAATTAGACACTAGAGTGGTTGATGATGCCATGGAGGAGAAGTAAATACTATATATCAATTAGACACTAGAGTGGTTGATGAGGCCATGGTGGAGAAGTAATTACAATATACCAATTAGACACTAGAGTGGTTGATGTGCAGAAGATGAATGTGCAAGTAGAGACACAGGGGTGCAAAGGAGCAAGATAAATAAATAAATACAGTATGGGGATGTGATGAGTGATGAGTATTAAAACTGTCACCTGTGATAAAACGAATGATGCTAGTAGATGCTGGTAGACGCCAATCAAGTGTTTAAGAGTTTAAGAGTTTAAGTTGGCTGCTGCATTTGGAAAATTGTGCATCAATCAAGAACTGGTTGGAACAATTTGCTTCCTGCTGTTTAGGGAAAGGCAAGATATAGTTCTAAAAAAGGAAGCCCACTTTAAATCTTAGCTTTTTAACTTATCTTATTATTTAATTTATCTTAGCTCATCGGTATGTTTTTCTGTCAAATTCTTGTCAATCCAAAAGCCCAGATGTTTATAGGCAGAGAACCCATCCAATAAATCAATATGTAGTCCATCTGAGAAACGTTTTAGAGAACAACATACACTGAGTGTATAAAACCGTAGGGATGGTGCCAGGTTTCCTCCATACGTGAGGCTGCCACCACCGTGCTTCACCGTAAGGATGGTGCCAGGTTTCCTCCAGACGTGACGCTGCCACCACCATGCTTCACCGTAAGGATGGTGCCAGGTTTCCTCCAGACGTGACGCTGCCACCACCATGCTTCACCGTAAGGATGGTGCCAGGTTTCCTCCAGAGGTGAGGCTGCCACCACCATGCTTCACCGTAGGGATGGTGCCAGGTTTCCTCCATACGTGAGGCTGCCACCACCGTGCTTCACCGTAGGGATGGTGCCAGGTTTCCTCCATACGTGAGGCTGCCACCACCGTGCTTCACCGTAGGGATGGTGCCAGGTTTCCTCCATACGTGAGGCTGCCACCACCGTGCTTCACCGTAAGGATGGTGCCAGGTTTCCTCCAGACGTGACGCTGCCACCACCATGCTTCATCGTAAGGATGGTGCCAGGTTTCTCCAGACGTGACGCTGCCACCACCATGCTTCACCGTAAGGATGGTGCCAGGTTTCCTCCAGAGGTGAGGCTGCCACCACCATGCTTCACCGTAAGGATGGTGCCAGGTTTCCTCCAGAGGTGAGGCTGCCACCACCATGCTGTGAAAAATCCGACCCACTTATATTCATAACTACATTGTTGATTCTGAATGACAACTTTAAACTACTACATTTCTAACTTGCTAGCTACCTAATTGTTTTGTTTCAGCGATCCTGATTTCATTCATCTGTAATATGTTAGGCAGAATGGATTATTTTAGACTAGTTAGGCAGAATTGATTATTTTAGACTAGTTAGACAGAGTGGATTATTTTAGACTAGTTAGGCAAAATTGATTATTTTAGACTAGTTAGACAGAGTGGATTATTTTAGACTAGTTAGGCAGAGTGGATTATTTTAGACTAGTTAGGCAGAGTGGATTATTTTAGACTAGTTAGACAGAATGGATTCTGTTTGGTTAACAACAAGCTACACAACAGCAGTCTACCAGTATTGTAATGGGCACACATCATAAAAAGTACATTGAAAAGTTTGTTTTATTAAATTAAATGAACATCCCGTGCACATCCCTAGCTTTCTATGCGAGAACCTTTCCTTGTTCATTAGTTCACTGAGAAGTTGTGGGACTTTTCTCTTCAGGTCAGCAACTACATCAATTACAAAGTGGAACACGTTTTTGAAAGTTTCCATTGTGATGTAATGTAACATTTCCCTCTCCCTGTAACTGGCCTTTGGTTATCAGCGGAGATAGATGGGTTAAGATACACCCCCATCTGTGGACAACCTTACACAAGCATGCTACCTTTACCTTATACAAGCCTCCCTCCCTCCCTCTCTCTCTCTCTTTTGATCCTTCTCTCTATCTCTCTCTCTCCCTCTCTCCCTCTACCTCCTTCCTTACCCCCTTCACTCCCTCCTTACCTCCCTGCTTCCCTCTCTCTCGCCCTCCTTCCGTCTACCTTCCTCCACTCGCCACTCAAACACCACCCACTCACCACCCAAAACAGAATTTGGATATTTGAATTGGTTCAAACACACACTCTCTCTCTCTCTCTCTCTCTCTCTCTCTCTCTCTCTCTCTCTCTCTCTCTCTCTCACACACACACACTTTAACACCAAGCACCACAAGTCTTCCCCACAGAACAAAAACATACTCCACAATGAATTGGGCGTCTGACCTTGCCCCCAGTGAGCACTTGTTTGCTACCAGCCAAGCAGAGAGTATTATATATATATATAATATACAATCCATTCAATATCAATATCCACTCAATATATATAGGAATGAATATAATATGTAATCCACTCAATATCAATATCCACTCAATATATAATAGTATTATATATTGTTATATATAGTATTATATATATATATATGTATATATATTGAGTGGATATTGATATTGAGTGGATTATATATTATGTTTAATCCTGTCGGCTAGGGCCCTTTCATAGGGGCAGGGTGGGGTGAGATGGGTTGTGGGATGTTGGAGGTTGACACCTGGTGGGGGGGGTTCAGTCTGTGGGAGAATGAGTGTAGCAGGATGGTCCTGTAGTGTAGCAGGATGGTCCTTTAGAGTAGCAGGATGGTCCTGTAGTGTAGCAGGATGGTCCTGTAGTGTAGAAGGATGGTCCTGTAGAGTAGCAGGATGGTTCTGTAGTGTAGCAGGATGGTCCTGTAGTGTAGCAGGATGGTCCTGTAGTGTAGCAGGATGGTCCTGTAGTGTAGCAGGATGGTCCTGTAGTGTAGCAGGATGGTCCTGTAGTGTAGCAGGATGGTCCTGTAGTGTAGCAGGATGGTCCTGTAGTGTAGCAGGATGTAGCAGTCTGTCTGTCTGTCTGTCTGTCTGTCTGTCTGTCTGTCTGTCTGTCTGTCTGTCTGTCTGTCTGTCTGTCTGTCTGTCTGTCTGTCTGTCTGTCTGTCTGTCTGTCTGTCTGTCTGTCTGTCTGTCTGTTGTCTGTCTGTCTGTCTGTCTGTCTGTCTGTCTGTCTGTCTGTCTGTCTGTCTGTCTGTCTGTTGGTAAGTCTGTCTGTCTGTCTGTTGGTAAGTCTGTCTGTCTGTCGGTTGGTAAGTCTGTCTGTCTGTCTGTCTGTCTGTCTGTCTGTCTGTCTGTCTGTCTGTCTGTCTGTCTGTCTGTCTGTCTGTCTGTCTGTCTGTCTGTCTGTCTGTCTGTCTGTCTGTCTGTCTGTTGGTAAGTCTGTCTGTGTGTCTGTTGGTAAGTCTGTCTGTCTGTCTGTTGGTAAGTCTGTCTGTCTCTTGGTAAGTCTGTCTGTCTGTTGGTAAGTCTGTCTGTCGGTTGGTAAGTCTGTCTGTCTGTCTGTCTGTCTGTCTGTCTGTCTGTCTGTCTGTCTGTCTGTCTTCTGTCTGTTTGTCTGTCTGTTGGTAAGTCTTTCTGTGTGTCTGTCTGTCTGTCTGTCTGTTGGTAAGTCTGTTGTCTGTCTGTCTGTCTGTCTGTCTGTTGGTAAGTCTGTCTGTCTGTCTGTCTGTTGGTAAGTCTGTCTTTGTCTGTTGGTAAGTCTGTCTGTGTGTCTGTCTGACAGACTCGTCTTCCTGCCTGCTTGTCTATATCCTTTTCAGGGTTTCTGTTGACAATTTATCTGCCATTTGAGATATTATCCCTTCCGATTTGCATTGGGTTCATAAATAACCCCTAAGGGTTGTCCAACGACGGTGCTCATAATGACAGAATCACATTTATCAAATCATGACAGAAAAGATGAAAAATGTTTACATGATGGTAATGGTTCTGAAAATAACATTTGACTCCTGCAATGAAGACATAATGAAACCTAATTTTCAAACGTTTGACAAAATGCAAATTGTGGGAAAACTCTATTCTAAACAACCCAACAGAGAAAACTACATTCTAAACAACCCAACAGAGAAAACTACATTCTAAACAACCCAACAGAGAAAACTACATTCTAAACAGCCCAACAGAGAAAACTCTATTCTAAACAGCCCAACAGAGAAAACTACATTCTAAACAACCCAACAGAGAAAACTCTATTCTAAACAACCCAACAGAGAAAACTACATTCTAAACAACCCAACAGAGAAAACTACATTCTAAACAACCCAACAGAGAAAACTACATTCTAAACAACCCAACAGAGAAAAACTACATTCTAAACAACCCAACAGAGAAAACTACATTCTAAACAACCCAACAGAGAAAACTACATTCTAAACAACCCAACAGAGAAAACTACATTCTAACCAACCCAACAGAGAAAACTACATTCTAAACAACCCAACAGAGAAAACTACATTCTAAACAACCCAACAGAGAAAACTACATTCTAAACAACCCAACAGAGAAAACTACATTCTAAACAACCCAACAGAGAAAACTCTATTCTAAACAGCCCAACAGAGAAAACTACATTCTAAACAACCCAACAGAGAAAACTCTATTCTAAACAACCCAACAGAGAAAACTACATTCTAAACAACCCAACAGAGAAAACTACATTCTAACCAACCCAACAGAGAAAACTACATTCTAAATGGCTCATCTGATAGCGATTCCATATGTGACAGAGTTGACAATCTCTGTTAGACACTTAGAAATACGGGTACTCAACAACTACGATGGGTTGCTAATATGACCCGGATTGGCTTCTGGACAACAATAGAAAGTTGAAATGAAAACCAATAGAACAAGAGAAAAATGGGGTTGGTCCAATAGGGAAGTACTTGGAAATACTTTTGCCAAAATGATATACTTACTACTGTCTATACATAAATTAATTAAATAATTCTAAATACTTAATCAGAATGCATGACTTAGCCACATGTACATATTCTTATTCCATCCTTTTAGATGTGTGTGTATTAGGTAGTTGTTGTTGAATTGTTAGATTACTTTTTAGATGCTACTGAACTGTCGGAACTAGAAGCACAAGCATATCGCTACACTCACATCTGTTGACCATGTGTATGTGACCCATGAACTCAGATTTGATTTGAGGAATAAAGGATCATTAGTTTCTTGTTTCAGATCACAAGCTCGTAGGCCTATCTGGGAAGCCCACGTGGCAACACACTAAGCTGATTATTGAGTTGCGGCTGTCAGAGAAAAGCATCTAAAACATGTTAAGATAATGTGTCATGAGTATGAAATTAAAATGTTGAGACGAGAAGAACGGGGGCTGTGTGGTGAAGATTTTGGCCAGTCTCTCCCCAGAATGGGGGTTCAGTCTGTGGGAGAATGAGTGTAGCTCTGCTGTCTCCTGCCAATTCTTGCACATTCATTGATTCATTGTGTGATTTCCCTTTTATTTACGATTTTGTAATCAATTCCCCATTATGTTCAGTATGTCATCAGTAGTAAATGTTCTGTTAATCACCATCGTTTGGTTACATACATTTCTGTGTTTGTTTTGATTGCTCCATGTGAGAAATGAGCGTGTGTCTGGTTTGTCTGTCCTGATAATGTTGAAGGAGCGTGTGTCTGGTTTGTCTGTCCTGATAATGTTGAAGGAGCGTGTGTCTGGTTTGTCTGTCCTGATAATGTTGAAGGAGCGTGTGTCTGGTTTGTCTGTCCCTGATAATGTTGAAGGAGCATGTGTCTGGTTTGTCTGTCCCTGATAATGTTGAAGGAGCGTGTGTCTGGTTTGTCTGTCCCTGATAATGTTGAAGGAGCATGTGTCTGGTTTGTCTGTCCTGATAATGTTGAAGGAGCGTGTGTCTGGTTTGTCTGTCCTGATAATGTTGAAGGAGCGTGTGTCTGGTTTGTCTGTCCTGATAATGTTGAAGGAGCATGTGTCTGGTTTGTCTGTCCTGATAATGTTGAAGAAGCATGTGTCTGGTTTGTCTGTCCTGATAATGTTGAAGGAGCATGTGTCTGGTTTGTCTGTCCTGATAATGTTGAAGGAGCATGTGTCTGGTTTGTCTGTCCTGATAATGTTGAAGGAGCATGTGTCTGGTTTGTCTGTCCTGATAATGTTGAAGGAGTGTGTGTCTGGTTTGTCTGTCCTGATAATGTTGAAGGAGCGTGTGTCTGGTTTGTCTGTCCTGATAATGTTGAAGGAGCGTGTGTCTGGTTTGTCTGTCCTGATAATGTTGAAGGAGCGTGTGTCTGAGCATGTGTCTGGTTTGTCTGTCCTGATAATGTTGAAGAAGCATGTGTCTGGTTTGTCTGTCCTGATAATGTTGAAGGAGCATGTGTCTGGTTTGTCTGTCCTGATAATGTTGAAGGAGCATGTGTCTGGTTTGTCTGTCCTGATAATGTTGAAGGAGCATGTGTCTGGTTTGTCTGTCCTGATAATGTTGAAGGAGCATGTGTCTGGTTTGTCTGTCCTGATAATGTTGAAGGAGTGTGTGCTTGAGCATGTGTCTGGTTTGTCTGTCCTGATAATGTTGAAGGAGCGTGTCCCTGAGCATGTGTCTGGTTTGTCTGCCCTGATAATGTTGAAGGAGCATGTGTCTGGTTTGTCTGTCCTGATAATGTTGAAGGAGCATGTGTCTGGTTTGTCTGTCCTGATAATGTTGAAGGAGTGTGTGTCTGGTTTGTCTGTCCTGATAATGTTGAAGGAGTGTGTCTGGTTTGTCTGTCCTGATAATGTTGAAGGAGCGTGTGTCTGGTTTGTCTGTCCTGATAATGTTGAAGGAGCATGTGTCTGGTTTGTCTGTCCTGATGATGTTGAAGGAGCATGTGTCTGGTTTGTCTGTCCTGATAATTTTGAAGGAGAGTGTCCCTGAGCATGTGTCTGGTTTGTCTGTCCTGATAATGTTGAAGGAGCGTGTCCCTGAGCATGTGTCTGGTTTGTCTGTCCTGATAATGTTGAAGGAGCATGTGTCTGGTTTGTCTGCCCTGATAATGTTGAAGGAGCGTGTCCCTGAGCATGTGTCTGGTTTGTCTGTCCTGATAATGTTGAAGGAGCATGTGTCTGTTTTGTCTGTCCTGATAATGTTGAAGGAGTGTGTGCCTGAGCATGTGTCTGGTTTGTCTGTCCTGATAATGTTGAAGGAGTGTGTGCCTGAGCATGTGTCTGGTTTGTCTGCCTGATAATGTTGAAGGAGCGTGTCCCTGAGCATGTGTCTGGTTTGTCTGTCCTGATAATGTTGAAGGAGTGTGTGCCTGAGCATGTGTCTGGTTTGTCTGTCCTGATAATGTTGAAGGAGTGTGTGCCTGAGCATGTGTCTGGTTTGTCTGCCCTGATAATGTTGAAGGAGTGTGTGCCTGAGCATGTGTCTGGTTTGTCTGCCCTGATAATGCTGAAGGAGCGTGTCCCTGAGCATGTGTCTGGTTTGTCTGCCCTGATAATGTTGAAGGAGCGTGTGTCTGGTTTGTCTGTCCTGATAATGTTGAAGGAGCATGTGTCTGGTTTGTCTGTCCCTGATAATGTTGAAGGAGCATGTGTCTGGTTTGTCTGTCCCTGATAATGTTGAAGGAGCGTGTCCCTGAGCATGTGTCTGGTTTGTCTGCCCTGATAATGTTGAAGGAGCGTGTGTCTGGTTTGTCTGTCCTGATAATGTTGAAGGAGCATGTGTCTGGTTTGTCTGTCCTGATAATGTTGAAGGAGCGTGTGTCTGGTTTGTCTGTTCGGATAATGTTGAAGGAGCGTGTGCCTGAGCATGTGTCTGGTTTGTCTGTCATGATAATGTTTAAGGAGCATGTGTCTGGTTTGTCTGTCATGATAATGTTGAAGGAGCATGTGTCTGGTTTGTCTGTTCTGATAATGTTGAAGGGCGTGTGTCTGGTTTGTCTGCCCTGATAATGGTGAAGGAGCGTGTGTCTGGTTTGTCTGCCCTGATAATGTTGAAGGAGCATGTGTCTGGTTTGTCTGCCCTGATAATGTTGAAGGAGCATGTGTCTGGTTTGTCTGTTCTGATAATGTTGAAGGGGCGTGTGTCTGGTTTGTCTGCCCTGATAATGGTGAAGGAGCGTGTGTCTGGTTTGTCTGTTCTGATAATGTTGAAGGAGCATGTGTCTGGTTTGTCTGTCCCTGATAATGTTGAAGGAGCATGTGTCTGGTTTGTCTGTCCCTGATAATGTTGAAGGAGCGTGTGCCTGAGCACACATTGAAATGGTCAGATAAAATGTAAGCTTCCCCAAAACTTGAAACTCACATTCCGCCTATGAAGTCTTTATAATATAGTATAATATAATTGCCTTCATGTTTCCATTTTAGCCTATAGGCTACTTTGAAGCAAGGTTAGACGTGCCTCAGAATATGAAGCAAAACATTCAGGTTTTCAAACAACAAATTTTGTTTTCAAAATGCCTACTGTCTCCAGTTCACATTGTGAAGTGGTGGGTAATGCGCTGAGAGCCTGTTGCCTGAACTTGAATGGTGAATGGGAGGCACGCTTCAATTACCAGTTGAGAACTAAAAATAGTAGCTCTTTTAATCCTGCAACCTAAACTGTTTTTAACACGTGATTTCATTTAGAAGTATTATGCAATGAATGGGTTTATAGAAGCACGTTCTACACCAGAAAGGAAACAGCTGAGGAGTTGCAGGATAAATCATGCTCAACATAGGCTCTGTTTGCTGTGCTCGTGGGACAGTCGTGTTAGATAAATAAGATGCACGATGACTAACAAAAATACACACACATTTAATTCCACTAAATTGTGCTAATTAACCTGTAGACTGATAAGCATGTCGGTCAAACGTTTTTTCATCAATTCATAAAAAGCATTATTTTGCTTTTTAGGGATATTTTTTTCTCCTAATCATTTTGGCCAGTAACAGTTGTATTTTAATTATGTGTTTATTTAACCATTATTTAACTAGGCAAATCAGTTAAGAACAAATTGTTAACTACAACGACGGCCTACCCCGGCCAAACCCTAACCCAGAAGACTCTGGGCCAATTGTATGCCGCCCTATGGGACTCCCAATCACGGCCGGTTGTGATACAGCCTGGAATTGAACCAGGGTATGTAGTGACGGCTCTAGCACTGAGATGCAGTGCCTAAGACCACTGTGATACAGCCTGGAATTGAACCAGGGTATGTAGTGACGGCTCTAGCACTGAGATGCAGTGCCTTAGACCACTGTGATACAACCTGGAATTGAACCAGAGTATGTAGTGACGGCTCTAGCACTGAGATGCAGTGCCTTAGACCACTGTGATACAGCCTGGAATTGAACCAGGGTATGTAGTGACGGCTCTAGCACTGAGATGCAGTGCCTTAGACCACTGTGATACAACCTGGAATTGAACCAGGGTATGTAGTGACGGCTCTAGCACTGAGATGCAGTGCCTTAGACCACTGTGATACAACCTGGAATTGAACCAGGGTATGTAGTGATGGCTCTAGCACTGAGATGCAGTGCCTAAAACAGCTTCGCCACTCAGGAGCCAAAAAGGGCTTTACATTTTCTGGGGGGGTCAATGGAAACGCTGGTCCCTTCAAAAAAGGACAAAAAGACATCACCTCATTTCACATTTTAATTTTCAGCGGGGCAGCCGATGTCTGCTCCTAATGGAGCCTGTGTGTTCCTTGGGTCATTATCATTATATTTTCTCACTAGAATATCAACACAGATGGAATGATGAATAGGAATTTTAAGGCCTTTTAAAATCAATAAGAGAATATAGGACTGTCTATCTCTCCTTGTTATAGTGTAGTATCCCATAGAGGACTGGCCATCTCTCCTTGTTATAGTGTAGTATCCCATAGAGGACTGGCCATCTCTCCATGTTATAGTGTAGTATCCCATATAGGACTGGCCATCTCTCCTTGTTATACTGTAGTAGTATCTCATATAGGACTGGCCATGTCTCCTTGTTATAGTGTAGTATCCCATATAGGACTGGCCATCTCTCCTTGTTATAGTGTAGTATCCCATAGAGGACTGGCCATCTCTCCATGTTATAGTGTAGTATCCCATATAGGACTGGCCATCTCTCCTTGTTATACTGTAGTAGTATCTCATATAGGACTGGCCATGTCTCCTTGTTATAGTGTAGTATCTCATATAGGACTGGCCATCTCTCCTTGTTATAGTGTAGTATCTCCTATAGGACTGGCCATCTCTCCTTGTTATAGTGTAGTATCTCATATAGGACTGGCCATCTCTCCATGTTATAGTGTAGTATCTCATATAGGACTGGCCATGTCTCCTTGTTATAGTGTAGTATCTCATATAGGACTGGCCATCTCTCCTTGTTATAGTGTAGTATCCCATATAGGACTGGCCATCTCTCCTTATTATAGTGTAGTATCTCATATAGGACTGGCCATCTCTCCTTATTATAGTGTAGTATCTCATATAGGACTGGCCATCTCTCCTTGTTATACTGTAGTATCTCATATAGGACTGGCCATCTCTCCATGTTATAGTGTAGTATCTCATATAGGACTGGCCATCTCTCCATGTTATAGTGTAGTATCCCATATAGGACTGGCCATCTCTCCTTGTTATAGTGTAATATCTCATATAGGACTGGCCATCTCTCCATGTTATAGTGTAGTATCTCATATAGGACTGGCCATCTCTCCTTGTTATAGTGTAGTATCTCCTATAGGACTGGCCATCTCTCCATGTTATAGTGTAGTATCTCATATAGGACTGGCCATCTCTCCTTGTTATAGTGTAGTATCTCATATAGGACTGGCCATCTCTCCATGTTATAGTGTAGTATCTCATATAGGACTGGCCATCTCTCCTTGTTATACTGTAGTATCTCATATAGGACTGGCCATCTCTCCATGTTATAGTGTAGTATCTCATATAGGACTGGCCATCTCTCCTTGTTATAGTGTAGTATCTCATATAGGACTGGCCATCTCTCCTTGTTATACTGTAGTAGTATCCCGTATAGGACTGGCCATCTCTCCTTGTTATACTGTAGTAGTATCTCCTATAGGACTGGCCATCTCTCCTTGTTATGCTGTAGTAGTATCCCATATAGGACTGGCCATCTCTCCTTGTTATACTGTAGTAGTATCCCATATAGGACTGGCCATCTCTCCTTGTTATACTGTAGTATCCCATATAGGACTGGCCATCTCTCCTTGTTATACTGTAGTAGTATCCCATATAGGACTGGCCATCTCTCCTTGTTATACTGTAGTAGTATCCCATATAGGACTGGCCATCTCTCCTTGTTATACTGTAGTAGTATCCCATATAGGACTGGCCATCTCTCCTTGTTATACTGTAGTAGTATCCCATATAGGACTGGCCATCTCTCCTTGTTATACTGTAGTAGTATCCCATATAGGACTGGCCATCTCTCCTTGTTATACTGTAGTAGTATCCCATATAGGACTGGCCATCTCTCCTTGTTATACTATAGTAGTATCTCCTATAGGACTGGCCATCTCTCCTTGTTATACTGTAGTAGTATCCCTATAGGACTGGCCATCTCTCCTTGTTATACTGTAGTAGTATCCCATATAGGACTGGCCATCTCTCCTTGTTATACTGTAGTAGTATCTCCTATAGGACTGGCCATCTCTCCTTGTTATACTATAGTAGTATCCCATATAGGACTGGCCATCTCTCCTTGTTATACTGTAGTAGTATCCCATATAGGACTGGCCATCTCTCCTTGTTATACTGTAGTAGTATCCCATATAGGACTGGCCATCTCTCCTTGTTATACTGTAGTAGTATCCCATATAGGACTGGCCATCTCTCCTTGTTATACTATAGTAGTATCTCCTATAGGACTGGCCATCTCTCCTTGTTATACTGTAGTAGTATCCCTATAGGACTGGCCATCTCTCCTTGTTATACTGTAGTAGTATCCCATATAGGACTGGCCATCTCTCCTTGTTATACTGTAGTAGTATCCCATATAAGACTGGCCATCTCTCCTTGTTATACTGTAGTAGTATCCCACATAGGACTGGCCATCTCGCCTTGTTATACTGTAGTAGTATCCCATATAGGACTGGCCATCTCTCCTTGTTATACTGTAGTAGTATCCCATATAGGACTGGCCATCTCTCCTTGTTATACTGTAGTAGTATCCCATATAGGACTGGCCATCTCTCCTTGTTATACTGTAGTAGTATCCCATATAGGACTGGCCATCTCTCCTTGTTATACTGTAGTAGTATCTCCTATAGGACTGGCCATCTCTCCTTGTTATACTATAGTAGTATCTCCTATAGGACTGGCCATCTCTCCTTGTTATACTGTAGTAGTATCCCATATAGGACTGGCCATCTCTCCTTGTTATACTGTAGTAGTATCCCATATAGGACTGGCCATCTCTCCTTGTTATACTGTAGTAGTATCCCACATAGGACTGGCCATCTCTCCTTGTTATACTGTAGTAGTATCCCATATAGGACTGGCCATCTCTCCTTGTTATACTGTAGTAGTATCCCATATAGGACTGGCCATCTCTCCTTGTTATACTGTAGTAGTATCCCATATAGGACTGGCCATCTCCTTGTTATACTGTAGTAGTATCCCATCCACATCGATGGAACAGTAGTGGAGAGGGTAGCAAGTTTTAAGTTCCTCGGCATACACATCACAGACAAACTGAATTGGTCCACTCACACAGACAGCATCGTGAGGAAGGCGCAGCAGCGCCTCTTCAACCTCAGGAGGCTGAAGAAATTCGGCTTGTCACCAAAAGCACTCACAACTTCTACAGATGCACAATTGAGAGCATCCTGGCGGGCTGTATCACCGCCTGGTATGGCAACTGCACCGCCCTCAACCGTAAGGCTCTCCAGAGGGTAGTGAGGTCTGCACAACGCATCACCGGGGGCAAACTACCTGCCCTCCAGGACACCTACACCACCCGATGCTACAGGAAGGCCATAAAGATCATCAAGGACATCAACCACCGAGCCACTGCCTGTTCACCCCGCTGTCATCCAGAAGGCGAGGTCAGTACAGGTGCATCAAAGCTGGGACCGAGAGACTGAAAACAGCTTCTATCTCAAGGCCATCAGACTGTTAAACAGCCACCACTAACATTGAGTGGCTACTGCCAACACACTGTCAATGACACTGACTCTACTCCAGCCACTTTAATCATGGGAATTGATGGGAAATGATGTAAATATATCACTAGCCACTTTAAACAATGCTACCTTATATAATGTTACTTACCCTACATTGTTCATCTCATATGCATACGTTGATACTGTACTCTATATCATCGACTGCATCCTTATGTAATACATGTATCACTAGCCACTTTAACTATGCCACTTGGTTTACATACTTATCTCATATGTATATACTGTACTCGATATCATCTACTGTATCTTGCCTATGCTGCTCTGTACCATCACTCATTCATATATCCTTATGTACATATTCTTTATCCCCTTACACTGTGTATAAGACAGTAGTTTTTTTTTGGAATTGTTAGTTAGATTACTTGCTCGTTATTACTGCATTGTCGGAACTAGAAGCACAAGCATTTCGCTACACTCGCATTAACATCTGCTAACCATGTGTATGTGACAAATAAAATTTGATTTGATTTGATTTGATTTGATTTGATATAGGACTGGCCATTTCTCCTTGTTATACTGTAGTAGTATCCCATATAGGACTGGCCATTTCTCCTTGTTATACTGTAGTAGTATCCCATATAGGGGGATGGGGAATGAAATGGAGAAGAAGAGTAGGAAAGAGGGAGTTAGACTGTGGAGATAGTGAGTATTGACAGATAGATGGATGGAGAGAGAAAGAATGATGGAGAGACCCTCCTGTCGTCACCTCGTCAGGCCTCCTCTGTCTGCTCAATAAGGAGGTTGTCGTCAGTGGGACACTGCACTATGGACCCGGTTAAAAGTAGGGAACTATATAGAGAATAGGTAGCTTCTGGACACACAATTGGGAGTCTGTATATTGGTTGGACTCCCTGAGTTGTGCATCGTTCTGTTGGGTTGCGACGGAAAATAACTTAGCACACACACACACACACACACACACACACACACACACACACACACACACACACACACACTACACACTAACACTAACACACATACACACTGGCCCTCGAGAAGCTACCCTTTCCTCTCTGTCTCCCTCAGCAGGCCCAACCCATTAACAAATAGTGACATTCCAACATCTGACAAACACTTGTTATTATGTCCCCCCACACACACAAATAATAATGTTAGGTCTTTATGGACAATTAGTAATATAATGTTGCAAGAATTTAGAGTAGCAGGATGGTAGTGGTATCTACAGCTGTGAGGGATATACTGTAGGCCAGTGGTTATCAACCCTCTACCCGGGGACCCCTAGACGTGTCATAATGTTGTTGTAGCCTTGAACTAGCTCACCTAATTCATCTTGTCAAGGGCTTGATTATTAGTTAATAATTGGAATCAGATGTGTTAGCTATGGAATAGATCAAATACATGAAACGGCTGGGGGGTCCCAGAGGACCGATTAAACCTGTCCTCTGGTTTAAACGTTGCTGTAAACTATGTATAATTCCATCTTAGCCTCAGGATAAGGACCCATCTTAGCCCTCAGGATAAGGACCCATCTTAGCCCTCAGGATAAGGACCCATCTTAGCCCTCAGGATAAGGACCCATCTTAGCCCTCAGGATAAGGACCCATCTTAGCCCTCAGGATAAGGACCCATCTTAGCCCTCAGGATAAGGACCCATCTTAGCCCTCAGGATAAGGACCCATCTTAGCCCTCAGGATAAGGACCCATCTTAGCCCTCAGGATAAGGACCCATCTTAGCCCTCAGGATAAGGACCCATCTTGGCCCTCAGGATAAGGACCCATCTTAGCCCTCAGGATAAGGACCCATCTTAGCCCTCAGGATAAGGACCCATCTTAGCCCTCAGGATAAGGACCCATCTTAGCCCTCAGGATAAGGACCCATCTTAGCCCTCAGGATAAGGACCCATCTTAACCCTCAGGATAAGGACCCATCTTAGCCCTCAGGATAAGGACCCATCTTAGCCCTCAGGATAAGGACCCATCTTAGCCCTCAGGATAAGGACCCATCTTAACCCTCAGGATAAGTACCCATCTTAGCCCTCAGGATAAGGACCCATCTTAGCCCTCAGGATAAGGACCCATCTTAGCCCTCAGGATAAGGACCCATCTTAGCCCTCAGGATAAGGACCCATCTTAGCCCTCAGGATAAGGACCCATCTTAACCCTCAGGATAAGGATCCATATTAGCCCTCAGGATAAGGACCCATCTTAGCCCTCAGGATAAGGACCCATCTTAACCCTCAGGATAAGGACCCATCTTAGCCCCCTCAGGATAAGGACCCATCTTAGCCCTCAGGATAAGGACCCATCTTAGCCGTCAGGATAAGGATCCATCTTAGCCCTCAGGATAAGGACCCATCTTAGCCCTCAGGATAAGCACCCATCTTAACCCTCAGGATAAGGATCCATCTTAGCCCTCAGGATAAGGACCCATCTTAGCCCTCAGGATAAGGACCCATCATAGCCCTCAGGATAAGGACCCATCTTAGCCCTCAGGATAAGGACCCATCTTAACCCTCAGGATAAGGACCCATCTTAGCCCTCAGGATAAGGACCCATCTTAACCCTCAGGATAAGGACCCATCTTAGCCCTCAGGATAAGGACCCATCTTGGCCCTCAGGATAAGGACCCATCTTAGCCCTCAGGATAAGGACCCATCTTAGCCCTCAGGATAAGGACCCATCTTAACCCTCAGGATAAGGACCCATCTTAGCCCTCAGGATAAGGACCCATCTTAGCCCTCAGGATAAGGACCCATCTTAGCCACTCAGGATAAGGACCCATCTTAGCCCTCAGGATAAGGACCCATCTTAGCCCTCAGGATAAGGACCCATCTTAGCCCTCAGGATAAGGACCCATCTTAGCCCTCAGGATAAGGACCCATCTTAGCCCTCAGGATAAGGACCCATCTTAGCCCTCAGGATAAGGACCCATCTTGGGCCTCAGGAAAGGACCCATCTTAGCCCTCAGGAAAAGCACCCATCTTGGCCCTCAGGGAAAGGACCCATCTTAAGACTCAGGATAAGGACCCATCTTAGCCCTCAGGAAAAGCACCCATCTTAGCCCTCAGGATAAGGACCCATCTTAGCCCTCAGGAAAGGACCCATCTTAGCCCTCAGGAAAGGACACATCTTAAGACTCAGGATAAGGACCCATCTTAGCCCTCAGGGAAAGGACCCATCTTAACACTCAGGATAAGCACCCATCTTAGCCCTCAGGGAAAGGACCCATCTTAACACTCAGGATAAGGACCCATCTTAGCCCTCAGGATAAGTACCCATCTTAGCCTTCAGGATAAGGACCCATCTTAGCCCTCAGGATAAGGACCCATCTTAGCCCTCAGGATAAGGATCCATATTAGCCCTCAGGATAAGGACCCATCTTAGCCCTCAGGATAAGGATCCATCTTAGCACTCAGGATAAGGACCCATCTTAGCCCTCAGGATAAGGACCCATCTTAGCCCTCAGGATAAGGATCCATCTTAGCCCTCAGGATAAGGACCCATCTTAGCCCTCAGGATAAGGATCCATCTTAGCCCTCAGGATAAGGATCCATCTAAGCCCTCAGGATAAGGATCCATCTAAGCCCTCAGGATAAGGACCCATCTTAGCCCTCAGGATAAGGATCCATCTTAGCACTCAGGATAAGGACCCATCTTAGCCCTCAGGATAAGGACCCATCTTAGCACTCAGGATAAGGACCCATCTTAACACTTAGGATAAGGACCCATCTTAGCCAACATGACAAGGGCCCATGTTAACCCTCAGGATAAGGATCCATCTTAGCCCTCAGGAAAGGACCCAACTTAACACCCAGGAAAAGGACACATCTTAGCCAACATGACAAGGACCCATCTTAGCCCTTAGGAAAGGACCCATTTTAACCCTCAGGATAAGTGTAACGGATGTGAAACGGCTAGCTTAGATAGCGGTGCGCGCTAAATAGCGTTTCAATCGGTGGCGTCACTTGCTCTGAGACCTTGAAGTAGTAGTTCCCCTTGATCTGCAAGGCTTTTGTGGAGCGATGGGTAACGATGCTTCGTGGGTGACTGTTGTTGATGTGTGCAGAGGGTCCCTGGTTCGCGCCCAGGTATGGGCGAGGGACGGTCTAAGGTTATACTGTTACATAAGGACCCATCTTAACACTCAGGATAAGAACCCATCTTAGCCCTCAGGGAAAGGACCCATCTTAGCCCTCAGGAAAAGCACCCCATCTTGGCCCTCAGGGAAAGGACCCATCTTAAGACTCAGGATAAGGACCCATCTTAGCCCTCAGGAAAAGCACCCATCTTAGCCCTCAGGATAAGGACCCATCTTAGCCCTCAGGAAAGGACCCATCTTAGCCCTCAGGAAAATGACCCATCTTAAGACTCAGGATAAGGACCCATCTTAGCCCTCAGGAAAGGATCCATCTTAGCCCTCAGGATAAGGACCCATCTTAACCCTCAGGATAAGGACCCATCTTAGCCCTCAGGATAAGGATCCATCTTAGCCCTCAGGAAAAGCACCCATCTTAGCCCCCAGGATAAGGACCCATCTTAGCCCTCAGGGAAAGGACCCATCTTAGCCCTCAGGAAAATGACCCATCTTAAGACTCAGGATAAGGACCCATCTTAGCCCTCAGGGAAAGGATCCATCTAGCCCTCAGGATAAGGACCCATCTTAACCCTCAGGATAAGGATCCATCTTAGCCCTCAGGGAAAGGATCCATCTTAGCCCTCAGGATAAGGACTCATCTTAGTCCTCAGGATAAAGGACTCATCTTAGCCCTCAGGATAAGGATCCATCTTAGCCCCCAGGATAAGGATCCATCTTAGCCCTCAGGATAAGGATCCATCTTAGCCAACATGTTAAGGTAAAAGGTACGCCTAAAAAAAGAGATTTAAACAACAACAAAAATATCACCGTACATTCTGCACTTTCTTAATAATTTTTATGCAAGTTGGTGAAGATAGCGAGAGGGTGCATATGTATGAGTGTGACTTCTGCTAGTGCAGAAATAGTGGCTGTATAATGTTCCACTACTCATTATTTTCCCTGTCTCTCCTGTTGTGTTGCTGCCAGCAGCTCTATGTAATAGCGTTAAATGCTTTAATGCAGGATGAAGGTGTTCGCATCGTTAACAGCTCAGTGCCAAGTTTAGCATCGGGGCTGGCTGTTGTACCAACGGGCATGCGTTCCTCAGGCGCGTTACGCTAGGTGTGAGTTCACAGGTTACACTCACAAACGCATAAACACACACACACACACGCACACACACACACACACACACACACACACACGCACACACACACACACACGCACACACACACACACACACACACGCACACACACACACACACACACACACACACACACACACACACACACACGCACACACACACACACGCACCTAGCCACCTCGCTACAAAGACCATATTCTGCTGAGTGTCTGTGTGTCATTATCTTTAATGTAATTCTATCCTTGGTGATAAAAGGCCTGTTGAAAAGGTCTGGAGATAAGAGATGGTGTTCGATCTATATCTCCCTCCTCCGCTGGCAATATGTCATCACCTTTATTCCCTATATAGTGCACTACTTTAGACCAGAGCCCTATGGCACCCTATTCCCTATGTAGTACACTACTTTCAACTAGAGCCCTTAGGGAATAGGTTGCCATTTGGGATAAAGCCAAGGTTATAAAGGAGTGAAAAAAACACAATGTCCTTTATTTGTTGTTCCAATGAGAGAAATGGAGGCTGTAATGAATATTCCCTTTATGAGTCTAAAGGAGGATCCAGGTTTTTAGACACAGTGGTTTGTGGTTCTGTGTAAAGCTGTCCTGGCTGTCTCCTATTCCACAGCTCCCTAGACCACCATCCACTAAACTAGCTCTCTCTCTCTCTCTCTCTCTCTCTCTCTCTCTCTCTCTCACACACACACACACACACACACACGCACACACACGCACACACACACACACACACACACACACACACACACACACACACACACACACGCACACACACACACACACACACACACACACACACACACACACACACACACACACACACACACATACACACACACACACACACACACACACACACACACAGGAAATGTATAGCTCAGAGGGCATTCAAAGTTGTGAACTGATTTAAGATCAGTCTTTTGGTTTTTCATTCATGGACACAGGCAACAGTCTGTACATTACACTGATCCTGGGTCTGCTCTTACACTGACATTGGGATGCATCCCAAACTTACACCCTCGTCACTATTTATTTCACTACTTTTGTAGGGATCTGATTAAAATGAAACGCTATATAGGTCATAGAATGCCATTTGGTTTTTGCACACATGGTCAGACAGGCTGGTATTACTAGGGAGAGACAGTTTCCTTTGTGTCTGTGCGTTTCAGTTGATCTCTCTCCGTGTTTGAAAGGCTATTTAACATCTCTGGTACCCGACAACAGCCAGTGAAATATCAGGGCGCCAAATTCAAAACAACAGAAATCCACAATTAAAATTCCTCAAACATACAAGTATTATACACCATTTTAAAGATAAACTTCTTGTTAATCCCACCAGTGTCCGATTTCAAAAGGCTTTACTGCGAAAGCACACCCATGCGATTATTTTAGGCCAGCGCCTAGTCACAGAAAAACTATACAAAAGTCAGAAATAGCAATTAAATGAATCACTAACCTTGATGATCTTCATCAGATGGCACTCATAGGACTTCATGTTACACAATACATGTATGTTTTGTTCGATACAGTTCAAATTTATATCCAAAAATCTCAGTTTACATTGGCGCGTTATGTTCAGAAATGCATTGTCTCAAACAAACATCTGGTGAAAGTGCAGAGAGCCACATCAAATTACAGAAATACTCATCATAAACATTGATCTTAGACACAAGTGTTTAACACACATTTAAAAATAAACTTCTTCTTAATGCAAACGCTGTGTCAGATTTCAAAAAGGCTTTACGGCACAATGCGATTATGTTAGGTCAGCGCCTAGCCACAGAAAACCATACAGCCATTTTCCAGCCAAGGAGAGGGCTCACAAAAGTCAGAAATAGCGTTTAAATTAATCACTTACCTTTGATGATCTTCATCTGATGGCACTCCCAGGACTCCATGTTAGACAACAAATGTTCGTTTTGTTCGATAAAGTACATTTATGTCCAAATACCTCATTTTTGTTTGCGTGTTTAATCCAAAATGCACAAGGCGCGAGCACTAAGTCCAGACAGAAAAGTTTAAAAAGTTCTATTACAGTTTGTAGAAACATGTCAAAAGATGTATAGAATCAATTTTTAGGATTTTTTATCATAAATCTTCAATAATATTCCAACGGACAATTCGTTGTCTTTAGAAATTAAAAGGAACGCAGCTCGCACTCACGCCGCGCCCTGACTAAACTAATGGCTTTCAGCCAGACCCCTGATTCAAACAGCTCTTATTCGCTCCCCCTTCACAGTAAAAACCCTGAAACAAAAAGTTCTAAAGACTGTTGACATCTAGTGGAAGCCTTAGGAAGTGCAATCCGACCCCATATACACAGTATATTGGATAGGCAATCACGTGAAAAACTACAAACCTCAGATTTCCCACTTCCTGGTTGGATTTTTCTCAGGTTTTCGCCTGTCATATGAGTTATGTTATACTGGAGACATCATTCAAACAGTTTCAGAAGCTTCAGTGTTTTCTTACCCAAATTGCTAATAATATGCACATCCTAGCCTCTGGGCTTGAGTAGCAGGCAGTTTACCTGGGCACGCTTTTCATCCAAACTTGCGCGAATGCTGCCCTAACCCTAGTGAAGTTTTAACTTGAAATTTGACATGTGTCTGGTGGTTGAAGAGCTTTTCAGTGTCAACCAATCAGCGAATCAAACACTGACAGTGATTACAGGCATGCACATGTCGAACAAACACACACACACACAAACACAAACAGACACTAAGCACCTCACACACACTCTGATGAAACCTCCCCCCAGTTGATGGAAACCCCTCCTCTAGTTGATGAAATCCATCCATCTCTAGTTGTTGAAACCCCTCTCTCTAGTTTATGGAACCCCTCCCCTCTAGTTGTTGAAACCACTCCCTCTTTATTGATGAAACCCCTCCTCTAGTTGATGAAAACCACTCCCTGTAGTTGATGAAACATTTCCTCTAATTGATGAAACCCCTCCTCTAGTTGATGAAACCCCTCCCCTAGTTGATGAAACCCCTCCCTCTAGTTGAGATGAAACCCCTCCTCTGGTTGATGAAACGACTCCCTAGTTGATGGAAACCCCTCCCCCTAGTTGATGAAACCCGTCCCTCTAGTTGATGAAAACCCCTCCCTCTAGTTGATGAAACCCCTACCTCTGGTTGATGAAATGACTCCTAGTTGATGAAAACTCCTCCCTCTAGTTGATGAAACCCCTCCTCTAGTTGATGAAACGACTCCTCTAGTTGATGGAACCCCTCCCCTAGTTGATGAAACCCCTCCTCTAGTTGATGAAAACCTCTCCCTAGTTGATGAAACCCCTACCTCTGGTTGATGAAACGACTCCCTCTAGTTGATGAAACGACTCCCTCTAGTTGATGGAACCCCTCCCTAGTTGATGAAACCCTCCCCTCTAGTTGATGAAAACCCCTCCCTCTAGTTGATGAAACCCTACCTCTGGTTGATGAAACGACTCCCTCTAGTTGATGAAAACTCCTCCCTCTGGTTGATGAAACCCCTCCCCTCTAGTTGATGAAACCCCTCCCCTCTAGTTGATGAAACCCTCCCTCTGGTTGACAAAACCCCTCCCCTCTAGTTGATGAAACCCTCCCACTCTAGTTGATGAAACCCCTCCCGTCTAGTTGACGAAACCCCTCCTCTCTAGTTGATGAAACCATTTCCCTCTAGTTGATGAAACCCACTCCCCTCAAGTTGATGAAACCATTCCCCTCTAGTTGATGAAACCCCTCCTCTAGTTTACAAAACCCCTCCTCTAGTTGACGAAACCTCCCCTCTAGTTGATGAAACCCCTCCTCTGAGTTGATGAAACCTCCCCTCTAGTTGATGAAACCCCTCCTCCTAGCTGAGAAACCCCTCCCTCTAGTTGACAAACCCCTCCCCTCTAGTTGATGAAACCCTCCCTCTAGTTGATTCAAACCCCTCCCCTCTAGTTGATGAAACCCCTCCCTCTAGTTGATGAAACCCTCCCCTAGTTGATGAAACCCCTCCCTCTAGTTGATGAAACCCCTCCCTCTGGTTGATGAAACGACTCCCTCTAGTTGATGAAACCCCTCCCTAGTTGATGAAACCCCTCCCTCTAGTTGATGAAAACCTCCTCTAGTTGATGAAACCCTACCTCTGGTTGATGAAACGACTCCTCTAGTTGATGAAAACTCCTCCTCTAGTTGATGAAACCCCTCCACTCTGGTTTATGAAATCCCTCTAGTTGATGAAAACTCCTCCCTCTAGTTGATGAAACCCCTCCCTCTGGTTGATGAAACGACTCCCTAGATTGATGAAAACTCTCCTCTAGTTGATGAACCCCTCCCTCTAGTTGATGAAACGACTCCCTCTAGTTGATGAAACCCCTCCCACTGTAGATGAAACCACTCTCTCATGTTGATGAAACCCCTCCCTCCCTAGTTGACAAAACCCCTCCTCTAGTTGATGAAACCCCTCCCCTAGTTGATGAAACCCCACCCCTCTAGTTGACGAAACCCCTCCTCTCTAGTTGATGAAACCATTTCCCTCTAGTTGATGAAACCCCTCCCCTCAAGTTGATGAAACCATTCCCCTCTAGTTGATGAAACCCCTCCTCTAGTTGACGAACCCCTCCCCTCTAGTTGATGAAACCCCTCCTCTAGTTGATGAAACCCTCCCTCTAGTTGACAAAACCCCTCCTCTAGTTGATGAAACCCCTCCCCTCTAGTTGATGAAACCCCTCCCGTCTAGTTGGCGAAAACCCCTCCTCCTGATTGATGAAACCATTTCCCTCTAGTTGATGAAACCCCTCCCCTCAAGTTGATGAAACCATTCCCCTCTAGTTGATGAAACCCCTCCCTCTAGTTTACAAACCCCTCCCCTCTAGTTGACGAAACCTCCTCCTCTAGTTGATGGAAACCCCTCCCTCTAGTTGATGAAACCCTCCTCTAGTTGATGAAACCCCTCCCCTCTAGTTATGAAACCCCTCCCTCTAGTTGACAAAACCCTCCCCTCTAGTTGATAAAACCTCCCTCTAGCTGATTCAACCCCCTCCCTCTAGTTGATGAAACCCCTCCCTCTTAGTTGATGAAACCCCTCCCTCTAGTTGATTAAACCCCCTCCTTCTAGTTGATGAACCCCCTCCCTCTAGCTAATGAAACCCTCCTGTTGATGAAACCCCACCCTCTAGTTGATGAAACCCCTTCCCCTCTAGTTGATGAAACCCCTTCCCTCTAGTTAATGAAACCCCTCCCTCTTGTTGATGCAGAAACCCTCCCCTAGTTGATGAAACCCCTTCCTCTAGTTGATAAAACCCTTCCCTCTAGTTAATGAAACCCCTCCCTCCTGTTGATGAAACCCTCCCCTCTAGTTGATGAAACCCTTTCCCTCTAGTTGATGAAACCCCTTCCCCTCTAGTTGATGAAACCCCTCCCCTCTAGTTGATGAAACCTCTCTAGTTAATGAAACCCCTCCCTCTAGTTGATGAAACCCTTCCTCTTGTTGATGAAACCCCTTCCCTCTAGTTGATGAAACCCCTTCCCCTCTTGTTGATGAAACCCTTCCCCTCTAGTTGATGAAACCCTCCCTCTAGTTAATGAAACCCCTCCTCTAGTTGATGAAACCCCTCCCTCTAGTTGATGAAACCCCTCCTCTAGTTGATGAAACCTCCCTCTAGTTTACAAAACCCCTCCCCTCTAGTTGATTGTTGAAACCCTCCCCTCTAGTTGATGAAACCCTCCCCTCTAGTTGATGAAACCCTCCCTCTAGTTGATGAAACCCCTCCCCTCTAGTTGATGAAACCCCTTCCCTCTGGCTGATGAAACCCCTTCCTCTTGTTGATGAAACCCCTCCCTCTAGTTGATGAAACCCCTCCCCTCTAGTTGATGAAACCCTTCCCTCTAGTTGATGAAACCCCTTCCCCTCTAGTTAATGAAACCCCTCCTCTTGTTGATGAAACCCCTCCCCTCTAGTTGATGAAACCCTCCTCTAGTTGATAAAACCCCTTCCCCTCTAGTTGATGAAACCCCTTCCCTCTTGTTGATGAAACCCCTCCCTCTAGTTGATGAAACCCCTCCTCCTCTAGTTGATGAAACCCCCTCCCTCTAGTTGATGAAACCCCTTCCCCTCTAGTTGATGAAACCCCTTCCCCTCTAGTTGATGAAACCCCTTCCCCTCTTGTTGATGAGAAACCCCTTCCCCTCTTGTTGATGAAACCCCTTCCCTCTTGTTGATGAAACCCCTTCTCCCGGAGTTGATGAAAGCCTCCTCCCTGATACTCAGATGACTTCATTTTGCCACAATAAAAATCAGAGGACAACTTCCTCCAAAGGAACATGCTTTTTCACTCAGGTCTCCATGCCAGACCCATAATAACACAAGACATTAGACTCTTTCAATGCGTGTTAAACTGGGCCTTCTCAGAAAGAGACATTGGCATATGGTACATGTGCATGTTTTCCTTCAAACCAGAGCCCACAGATGAAGGGGAGACCTGGTGTTTCATTACAAAACGTAAGTCTTTACAGATTGCAACCACATCATTTAATCATACATGTTTTCATGCAATCACTTGCCTACACTCATTCTCATGCACTTTACTACTAGCAGTGGTGGAGCTGGGCCTGGTGAGCAGTGGAGCTGGGTCTGGAGAGGAGTAGAGCTGGGTCTGGAGAGGAGTGGAGCTGGGTCTGGTGAGCAGTGGAGCTGGGTCTGGAGAGGAGTGGAGCTGGGTGTGGTGAGTAGTGGAGCTGGGTCTGGAGAGTAGTGGAGCTGGGTCTGGAGAGTACTGGAGCTGGGTCTGGAGAATACTGGAGCTGGGTCTGGAGAGTAGTGGAGATGTGCGTCTGGAGAGAAGTGGAGCTGGGTCTGGATAGTAGTGGAGCTGGGTCTGGAGAGAGTGGAGCTGGTTCTGGAGAGTAGTGGAGCTGGGTCTGGAGAGTAGTGGAGCTGGGTCTGGACAGTAGTGGAGATGGGTCTGGAGAGTAGTGGAGCTGGGTGGGGAGAGTAGTGGAGCTGGGTTTGGCTGTGTTATGGAGAGGTGGAGCTGGGTCTGGCCGTGTTATGGAGAGTAGTGAGCTGGGTCTGGCTGTGTTAAGGAGAGCAGTGGAGCTGGGTCTGGAGAGTAGTGGAGCTGGGTCTGGAGAGTAGTGGAGATGGATCTGGAGAGTAGTGGAGATGTCTGGAGAGTAGTGGAGTTGGATCTGGAGAGTAGTGGAGCTGGGTCTGGAGAGTAGTGGAGCTGGGTCTGGAGAGTAGTGGAGATGGTCTGGAGAGTAGTGGAGCTGGGTCTGGAGAGTAGTGGAGCTGGGTCTGGAGAGTAAAGCGGAGCTGGGTCCTGGTTGTAGTGGAGCTGGGTCTGGAGAGTAGTGGAGATGGGTCTGGAGAGTAGTGTAGCTGGGTCTGGAGAGTAGCGGAGCTGGGTATGGTTAGTAGTGGAGCTGGGTCTGGAGAGTAGTGGAGATGGGACTGAGAGGAGTGGAGCTGGGTCTGGAGAGAGGAGTGGAGCTGGGTCTGGCAGTGTTAAGGAGAGTGGAGCTGGGTCTGGAGAGGAGTGGAGCTGGGTCTGGCTGTGTTATGGAGAGTAGTGGAGCTGGGACTGGCTGTGTTAAGGGAGGAGTGGAGCTGGACCTGGAGAGTAGTGGAGCTGGGTCTGGCTCAGTTTATGGAGAGGAGTGGATCTGGGTCTGGAGAGTAGTGGAGCTGGGTCTGCTTGTGTTTTGAAGAATAGGTGCGCTTTGTCTGGAGAGGAGTGGAGCTGGGTCTGGCTTTGTTGTGGAGAGGAATGGAGCTGGGTCTGTTGTGTTATGGCAAGTAGTGGAGCTGTGTCTGGCAGTGCTAAGGGGAGGAGTGGAGCTGGGTCTGTAAAGGAGGGAGCTGGGTCTGGCTGTGTTATGGAGAGGAGTGGAGCTGGGTCTGGCTGTGTTAAGGAGAGGAGTGGAGCTGCGTCTGGAGAGTAGTGGAGCTGGGCCTGGCTGTGTTATGGAGAGGAGTGGAGCTGGGTCTGGCTGTGTTATAGAGAGGAGTGGACCTGGGTCTGGCTGTGTTAAGGAGAGGGGTGGAGCTGGGTCTGGAGAGTAGTGGAGCTGGGTCTGGAGAGGAGTGGAGCTGGGTCTGGAGAGTAGTGGAGCTGGGTCTGGCCGTGTTAAGGAGAGGAGTGGAGCTGGGTCTGGAGAGGAGTGGAGCTGGGTCTGGCTGTGTTATGGAGAGTAGTGGAGCTGGGACTGGCTGTGTTATAGAGAGGAGTGTAGCTTGGTCTGGCTGTGTTCAGGAGAGGAGTGTAGCTGGGTCTGGAGAGTAGTGGGCTGGGTCTGGCTGTGTTATGGAGAGGAGTGGAGCTGGGTCTGGCTGTGTTAAGGGAGAGGAGTGGAGCTGGGTCTGGAGAGTAGTGGAGATGGGTATGGCTGTGTTAAGGAGAGGAGTGGAGCTGGGTCTGGAGATTAGTGGAGCTGGGTCTGGAGAGTAGTGGAGCTGGGTCTTGCTGTGTTAAGGAGAGGATTGGAGCTGGTTCTGGAGAGTAGTGGAGCTGGGTCTGGCTGTGTTAAGGAGAGTAGTGGTGCTGGGTCTAGCTGTGTTAAGGAGAGGAGTGGAGCTGGGTCTGGAGAGTAGTGGAGCTGGGTCTGGAGAGTAGTGGAGCTGGGTCTGGCTGTGTTAAGGAGAGTAGTGGAGACGGGGAATGTTTTTCTGTCTGTCTGGACACCCCTCCTGCCTTCTCTCATCTGGACGTTAACTCAAACGCCACACCGGCCACATCGGGGTTAACACCACCACTACGGGTGTCACACACTCCACGGCTAAAGCAAACACAGACACTTTGTCTCTCTCTCTCTCTTGCTCTGTGTGTGTGTGTGTGTGTGTGTGTTTGTGTGTGTGTGTGTGTGTATGTGTGTGTGTGTGTGTTCGTCAAAACTCATTATACAGTGTGATCTTGTCAATGTCAGTAAATTGTCCCTTTCCAGTTTCCATCTTCTCTTCCCACTGTTTCGTTTGCAGGTTAATTCGGTCTTTTGCATTTCAAGACGATAAAGGTGATTGAGCTCTCTCTATTTAAATGTGAGAGGAAATACGAGATAATTGGAGATGCATTTTTTTATGAGGCCTGTTGACTTCCTCTTTGCATGTGCAGACTGGAGACAAGCCAATCCACTTGAACCTGTTTTAACAGCTGTCTCAGGTTTCCACAGTAGAAATCTAAAACCACAACAAAACACACGCAGACAAAATATTTAATAACAATGTAGTGTTGAATGCTGCCCGAATACAAACACACACACACACACACACACACATACACACCTACAGACATGTCCATGTGATTTTGAGATACATATTGGCATTGATTTGTTCTGAGGGATTTAAACATTGACGAAATTGAATTTGGTGTTTCGTTCACTTCCTGCTGCTACATTACAATTTTAGTGTTACTTTTATCCAGAGCGATTTGGTGTTTCGCGAGTGTTGACTTCCCCTGCTGTTACTTTCTACATTACAATTTTAGAGCGACCGACAGTTAGAGCGTTCGTCTTAATAAGGTACAGTAGCTAGGCTGTATTTATTTAACCAGGTAGACTAGTTGAGAACACCTTTATTTAACCAGGTAGGCTAGTTGAGAACACCTTTTTAACCAGGTAGGCTAGTTGAACCAGGTTAGGCTAGTTGAGAACACCTTTATTTAACCAGGTAGGCTAGTTGAGGCTTTATTTAACCAGGTTGAGTTGAGAACACCTTTATTTAACCAGGTAGGCTAGTTGAGAACACCTTTATTTAACCAGGTAGGCTAGTTGAGAACACCTTTATTTAACCAGGTAGGCTAGTTGAGAACACCTTTATTTAACCAGGTAGGCTAGTTGAGAACACCTTTATTTAACCAGGTTAGGCTAGTTGAGAACACCTTTATTTAACCAGGTTAGGAGAACTAGTTGAGAACACCTTTATTTAACCAGGTTAGGCTAGTTGAGAACACCTTTATTTAACCAGGTAGGCTAGTTGAGAACACCTTTATTTAACCAGGTAGGCTAGTTGGAGAACACCTTTATTTAACCAGGTAGGCTAGTTGAGAACACCTTTATTTAACCAGGTAGGCTAGTTGGAGAACACCTTTATTTAACCAGGTTAGGCTAGTTGAGAACACCTTTATTTAACCAGGTAGGCTAGTTGAGAACACCTTTATTTAACCAGGTAGGCTAGTTGAGAACACCTTTGTTTAACCAGGTAGGCTAGTTGAGAACACCTTTATTTAATCAGGTAGGCTAGTTGAGAACACCTTTATTTAACCAGGTAGGCTAGTTGAGAACACCTTTATTTAACCAGGTTAGGCTAGTTGAGAACACCTTTATTTAACCAGGTAGACTAGTTGAGAACACCTTTATTTAACCAGGTAGGCTAGTTGAGAACACCTTTATTTAACCAGGTAGGCTAGTTGGAGAACAAGTTCTCATTTATAACTGCGACCTGACCAAGATAAAGCAAAGCAGTTCGACACAAACAACAACGACACAGTTACACATGGAGTAAAACAAACATACAGTCAATAATACAGTAGAAGAAACTCTCTATACAGCAAATGAGGAAAGATAAGGGAGGTTTGGCAATAAATAGGCCATGGTGGAGAAGTAAATAAATACTATATAGCAATTAGACACTAGAGTGGTTGATGAGGCCATGGTGGAGAAGTAAATACTATATAGCAATTAGACACTAGAGTGGTTGATGAGGCCATGGTGGAGAAGTAAATACTATAGCAATTAGACACTAGAGTGATACATACTTGGTGTGCTGCTCATGGACATGGTTTGGTTAGTTCCCATCCCTCAGCGAGTAGGATACGCTATAAAATATACATGAGTGGTTTTGATTTTTTGCATTGCTGTGATTTTGATGGCGTGGGATGTTGAGTATGTCTTTTAACAACACAACCTGTAATTATGAAAACACTCCGTATGGTTCTGGGATGTAAGATACGGTGATGTTATTTTCGTCCGTGTAGGACAACATGAAACCACTGAATCGCTTTGTCTCGACAGTCACTTATTGTTCTTCAATCTAGCATGAAGGAGAGGGGGAAGTATGTTGTGATCGAGATTTCAAAGCTGCATAACTGTGGTGTGTCTCTTGTCTCGCCTCCTTCCTTCCTTCTTCCCTCCTTCTCTCCCTCCCTCCCCTCTCTTCCCTCCTTCCTTCCTTCTTCCTTTTCTCCCTTCCCTCTTCCTTCCTTGTCTCCTTCCTTCCTTCCCTCCCTCCCTCCCTCCCTCCCTCCCTCCTCCTCCCTCCCTCCCTCCCTCCCTCCCTCCTCCCTCCCTCCCTCCCTTCCTTCCTTCCTTTTCCCTCCTCCCTCTCCCCTCCTTCCTTCCTTCCTTCCTTCTTCCTTTTCTCCCTCCCTCCCTCCTTCCTTCCTTCTCTTCCTTCCTTCCTTCCTTCCTTCTTCCTTTTCTCCCTCCTTCCTTCCTTCCTTCCTTCCTCCTTCCTTCCCTCCCTCCCTTCCTTCCCTCCCTCCCTCTCCCTCCCTCCCTCCTTCCCTCCCTCCCCCTCCCTCCCCTTCCTTCCTTCCCTCTCTCTCTCCCTCCCTCCCTCCTTCCCCTTCCTTCCTTCTTCCTTTTCTCCCTCCCTCCCTCCTTCCTTCCTTCTCTCCCTCCTTCCTTCCCTCCTTCCTTCCTTCCTTCTTCTTCCCTTCTCTTTCTCCCTCCCTCCTTCCCCTCCTCCCTTCCTTCCTTCCCTCCCTCCTTCCTTCCCTCCCCTCCCTCCCTCCCTTTTACCATAGTTTTAAATTACTAGGAATAAAAAAATGCAATGTCTTGTCTCAGAATGCAGTGATTCATAATACGTGCCTTCATGAAGTCAGAGTCGTAATTCACCGTGGTTATTAAATAAACATTAGTTAGAGGCCCTGCATTCCCTGCTATTTTCTCTTACTCTTTCTCTCTTTTCTTTCTTCCTTCCTTATTCTTTCTCTATTTACTTATTTTGCGTTTTCTTTCTTCCTTTCATTGTCTCTCTTATCTCTCTCCTGTCTCCTTTTTCTTCCCCTTTTCTTTTCTCTGTCGCGACTCTCCGGGAGTAAAAGTTAATCCGTGTGAGCCTGTGAGAGAGAGACTTTGAAATGGGACATGCCTGGAACATCACAGGGAGACTGGGCACTCGAGACGAGCTGGCTTGATTTATAAAGGACAGGGAGAGGGGGAATGTTTTGAGAGGCGCACAAGGCCACAAGGTCCTCCATTAGTGCCTGACCCCTGATAGAGGAGGCATCGGAGGGTGGAAGGAGGAGGACGTGGAGGTAGTGATTGAAAGGGGGATCTTTCTTTCCAATTCTGTGGTGTGATCTCAACATTTTAAAACCACGGACAGTAAAATGGAGGAATTGAAAACCTTACACACAGTCAATTGTCCAGCCACTGTCCAGAGCTGTGTGTGTGAGCCTTACTTTGTACATGACTCCCTCCTTACTTCCCTCATGCCTTCTCTCTGTTTTACAGTTCTCCCTGCAGTAGTTTTACAGTTCTATTTTACTGTCTCCCTGCAGTAGTTTTACAGTTCTATTTTACTGTCTCCCTGCAGTAGTTTTACAGTTCTATTTTTACTGTCTCCCTGCAGTAGTTTTACAGTTCTATTTTTACTGTCTCCCTGCAGTAGTTTTACAGTTCTATTTTACTGTCTCCCTGCAGTAGTTTTACAGTTCTATTTTACTGTCTCCCTGCTGTAGTTTTACAGTTCTATTTTACTGTCTCCCTGCTGTAGTTTTACAGTTCTATTTTACTGTCTCCCTGCAGTAGTTTTACAGTTCTATTTTACTGTCTCCCTGCAGTAGTTTTACAGTTCTATTTTACTGTCTCCCTGCAGTAGTTATTCTGTCCTCAAAGCAGTAGTTTTTACCGTCCCTTGTAACGGTTTTCCTGTT